>NC_082687.1:27207707-27478722 GCF_949987515.2 Delphinus delphis
TCAGAACCAATCTTATAAATTAAAAGAAAAAAAATCCTTGGGCCTATAAACACTTGGACCCAATTATAGATTTTTGTTAAAAGTTAGAAAGTATTGTGGTAATGATACCTGTCAGTAAGCTTTGGTATGCCGAAAAAGTTTTAATACCTTGGATTTTTAAAAAAATATTTTATGGGAGTACGGTAGATTTATAATGCTGTGTTAGTTTCAGGTGTACAGCAAAGTGATTCAGTTATAAATTTAGCCACTCTTTTTTAGATTCTTTTCCCATATAGGCTATTACAGAGTATTGAGTAGAGCTCCCTGTGCTCTACAGTAGGTCCTTATTAGTTATCTATTTTATATGTAATAGTGTGTATATGGCAATCTCAATCTTCCAGTTTATCCCCTTCCCCTCCACCTTACCCACTGGTAACCATAGTTTGTTTTCTACATCTGTAACTCTGTTTCTGTTTTGTACATAAGTTCATTTGTACCCTTTTTTTTAGATTCCACATGTAAGTGATATCATATGATAGTTATCTTTCTCTGTTTGACTTACTTCACTCATTATGACAGTCTCTAGGTCCATCCATGTTGCTGCAAATGGCCTTATTTCATTCTTTTTTATGGCTGAGTAATATTCCATTGTACATATTACTACATCTTTATCCATTCATCTGTCGGTGGACATTGAGGTTGCTTCCATGTTCTGGCTATTGTAAATAGTGCTGCATTGAACATTGGGGTGCATGTATCTTTTCAAATTATGGTTTTCTCCGGATATATGCCCAAGATTGGGATTGCTGGATCATATGGTAACTCTATTTTTAGTTTTTTAAGGAGCTTCCATACTGTTCTCCATAGCGGCTGTACCAGTTTACATTCCCACCAACAGTGTAGGAGGGTTCCCTCTTCTCCACACCCTCTCCAGAATTTATCGTTTGTAGATTTTTTTGATGTTGGCCATTCTGATTGGTGTGAGGTGATACCTCACTGTAGTTTTGATTTGCATTTTTCTAATAATTAGTGATGTTGAGCATCTTTTCATGTGCTTTTAGCCATCTGTATGTCTTCTTTGGAGAAATGTTTATTTAGATCTTCTGCCCATTTTTTGATTGGGTTGTTTGTTTTTCTGATATTGAGCTTCATGAGCTATTTGTATATTTTGGAGATTAATCCCTGTCACTTGCTTCATTTGCGAATATTTTCTCCCATTCTGAGGGTTGCCTTTTCGTTTTGTTTATTAATACCTTGGATGTTAAAGTTTTTAGTTCTTAAGTGTAATGTCTGGTTTGGGCCAAGTTCAATCTGTACCTGTAGTTCTAAAATAATTTCAAGTCAAATCAACCTCGCTATACCTATTCTGTACTCAATTATTCTATGCAAGGCACCGTGAAAGCTATTAAAAATAAACAAACGAAAAAAGTCCAAATCAAAGTTAACCTAGTATCTTTCCAGGTAATATCTCTGTGTATTTGGGGAGAAAAGGAAGAACACAGGTCCACAATTCTTTTTTTTCTTTAACAATTTATTTATTTTTAATTTTTTTTGGCTGCGTCGGGTCTTGGTTGTGTCACGCGGGCTCTCTTGTTGAGGCACGCAAGCTCAGTAGTTGTGGTGCGTGAGCTTAGTTAGCTGTCGCGCGGCGTGTGGGGTCTTAGTTCCCCAAACAGGAATCGAACCCACATCTCCTGCACTGGAAGGTGGATTCTTTACCACTGGACCACCAGGGAAGTCCCAGAGTCCACGATTCTTAATCTGAAAATTCTGAGGTGGACGTGTTTGAGCAAAGGCAATATAGGACATATACTGTCTTATATTTAACGTCTTCAGATAGGTTTGGTGTGGAAACTATTTTTAACATAGTGACATATGAATATTCATGCTGAGTGGGGAAAAATACAGACCTAAATAACCTGATGTCAGGTCAGGCATTCAGATTTTTGATTTTGGCAACTGTGAATAGCAGAATGTGGGCTTGTTTTAAAATGTGATCAGGTGTTAAAAGAAAATAATTACGAGTCACATTCAGAAAAAGGGAATATCAGAGGGTGTGGAGAAAAAGGAACCCTCCTACATTGTTGGTGGGAATGTAAATTGGTACACCCACTATGGAGAACAGGATGGAGTTTCCTTAAAAAAACTAAAAATAGAGCTACCATATGATCCTGCAATCCCACTCCCAGGCATATATCTAGAAAAGACAAAGACTCTAATTCAAAAAGATGCCTGCACCCCAAGGTTCATAGCAGCACTGTTTATAGTAGCCAAGACATGGAAGCAATCTGAATGTCATCGACAGATGAATAGATAAAGAAGATGTGGTGTGTATATATATATATACACACATATATATATATACAATGGACTATTACTCAGACATAAAAAAGAATGAAATAATGCTATTTACAGCAACATGATAGACCTAGAGATTATCATACTAGATGAAGCAAGTCAGACAAAGACAAGTATCATACAATATCACTTATATGTGGAATCTAAAACATGATACAAGTGAAGTTATTTACAAAAACAGAAACAGACTCATAGACATAGAAACAAACTTAGCTTTACCAAAGGAGATAGTGGCGGTGGTGGGGGAGAGACGTTAGGAGTCTGGGATTAACAGATACACACTGCTGTATATAAATTAGGTAAACAACAAGGACCTACTGTGGAGCACAGCGAACTGTAGTCAATATCTTGTAATAACCTATAACGGAAAAGAATCTGAAAAAGAATAGATATAGACACATATATACTCACACAGATATGTATAGCTGAATCACTTTGCCGTACAGTTGAAACTAACACAACATTGTAAATTAACTACACTTCAATAGAAAAAATGGTGAGAAAAGAATATATAAGTTCAAAACAGATAAAAATTTTAATAAAAGGGAATATCACTGTGGGTGGTGACAGAAAAGGTGGGATTTTTTTCTGATTTGAAGGTCTGGATGGGACTTCACCTTGCTCACTGTCGACTCTTGGGCAACTAGAATCACACCTGCCATGTATTTGGTGAATACGTATTTGGCAGATGAGTTATTAATGAAGAGAAGGGGAAGAACTTCCCCGTCAGAGGAGACTTGTGCCTGAGGAGGGGATGAATTTGATAGTCAGCGGTCTGCTCTGATTGAAGACGAATACTCTGCAATAAATGTGGGTAGGTGAGGTGGGACCCCTTATGGGGAGTTATGTGTCTGTGCCTTACATGCTTCTTCAGCTGAGGAATTCGGATTGGATCTGATGACTTTAACTTTTAAATGAGGATGGGAGAGACCTAAAGGTAATCAAAGTGGCTTGAAAAATGGAAAGTAGAAAAAATGATGGTGTTCAGAATGGATTATGGTTGTGTGTATGTCCCTGTAAGGATGCCCAACATGCAGGCATCAAATTCGAGGCCATGCTGAAGAAGCAGAGATTAGTCCAGAGTGTGAAGAAAATGCAGAGATTGCGATCTGTTGCATTTGGAAAGTGACAGGAAGTCAAAGAAAATTTTCAAAATTCTAATACTTGGTGATGAGAAATACTGATCCCTTTGGCTGATAGGGGAAATTTGGAAGAGAAGTTGGAGAGGATATACGAATCGTATGACTTGGCGTATTGATTGGTTTATATTCTTCAAACCTGTTTATATGATGTCTTTTGTATGTCATGTGTGTGTTCATAGATGTAAAATTTGTCCCAAGTCCCTAGTCCAGAGCTTTTAAGGACAATGTAACAAGAAACAGTAAATCCTACATGACTTGAGTGTATGTGTTCTAGGTGCCGTTTCCAAGCTGCTTTTATAGGAGGTTTATTTAAATTTCATGTTAAAAAAGGAAAAACTGTGTTGAGTAGCATTAGTTCCCCCTTGTACCTTTCATTACGCATTAGCAATGAACTCTCCTTCTCTCGGGTTGATGAATTTGAACTTGATCTATTATCTGATAGTAATTACCAGCACAGAGTGATGATTATTGCTGAAGTAACATTCTTATTTCATTTCTCTTTGTATGTCGGGCACTTCTCAGAGGGCACGTTTGTTTGCAGCATATGACTTGCTCTTTTGGCTTCTGGCTTTGAGGCCACTATTTTAGGTTTCTTAAATAGAGTAGTATTGACAAAAATCCTCTGGTATTTAAAATTCTCTGGGCATGGTCTTCTAGCTTGTAGGAGACAGAAGGAGTGGGCTGTGGCTGGTGTTTTCTCCTCCGGCAGGCTCAAGCTCTGATTTTTGTGTTTCTTGACAGTTTCTTTTTTTTCCCAACTCCTGGCAGGGCTGACCTGCATCTTTCTCTGCTCTTGGAGTCAGTGTTTCCCATCATGAAGGTGCCTCTCTGCTACTTTGATTCTTGAGCCTTCTTAATAGTCTTGTGTAGGCTGAAGGGCCAGCCTTTCCTCTTCTGGTCCTTTGAGCTCTCCAGAGACAGTCGAGAGAGAAGGTGTGTCTGTTTTGCTGGGGCTGCCGTAATCAAGTACCACAGACTGGGTGGCTTAAGCAACAGAAGTTTATTTTCGCAGAGTTCTCGGGGCTAGAGATCCGAGACAGGGCGTCCGCAGGGCTGGTTTCTTCTGAGGGCCCCTCTCCACGGCTTGTGGATGGCCATCTTCTCCCTGTGTTTTCACACTGTCTTCCTTCCGTTTGCATCTGTGGCCTGATCTCTGCTTATAAGGATACCAGTCATATTGGATTAGGGCCCACCCTCATGACCTTGTTTTAACTTAACCCCTTCTTTTAAAGACCTTAGTTCCGGAAACAGTCACATTCTGAGATACTGGGGGTTAGGACTTCAACATATGAATTTTGGGGGACACAATTCAGCAAATAACAGACGAATAGGACATTTCAGAAGCTTGAAACTGAGTAAGGAGAACGAAACAAAAGGCAGCCCAGTGAAACAGCCTCTGGTCCTCCTTTGGAGTCTTAGTGCTTCTTACTGGACAGTGCCTGTAATGGCTCTTAAAAAAACCCTGAACAAAACAAGTTTTGCTTTACTTTTGAGTGAGTGATTTCCATGGTCTTCAAGAATCAGCCGCACAACGGTTTCTTCCTGTGTCCTAACCAGCACCATATTATTTTTAAAAGGCTAAAAGTTTTCAAGACAAATCTGAAGAATAAGTAAACATAAGAAACAGGAAAGGTGCCGTGCATCTTTGCAAATTGCATTGGTATGTGTGAGTACTACTTAATCAACTTTTTTTCATAACCACTGGCTCCTTACATTTTGGCCACCTGCAACAGTGTTTCAGGAGATCAACTTCCAACCATAAGTCATGAGTACCAAGCTGCTAAGGCAAGTTGGTAAACACTCACTTTTGTCAAACGTTGTTTTTATAGGCAACGGGAATGCTGCTAACGTGAGTTAGCAAGGATTCTGAGTGCCACTGTTTGTTGACAGCTTTTCAGACTTGACTGTCTCGTATTTGCTAACATTTCGTCTCTTCCAAATAGGTATAAACGACCAAGGATTGTACAGAGTTGTGGGGGTGAGTTCAAAGGTCCAGAGACTTCTGAGTATGTTGATGGGTATGCCTCTTTTCTAATCATTTTCCATGCATTGTTTGTTTATGTTCGTTGTCTTTGCAACTCAGTGTTTCATAGTAACGTAACTTGGGAATTCATCCTTTTCGTCTGCTGTCTTGGAGTCCTTTTCTCCTGAGCAGAGATAGTTGGCTCAGAGAAGTCGGTTAGCGTTTGCTCAGGTCCCCCTTACTAAGAATGGAGGAAGAAAAGAAGGCAGCTCATGGGTGAACGTCTTCTACTGCTTGCTTCTCCCAGGGGGAGTAGCAGCCAGGCCTCTGTGATTTGCATGGCTTCCAAATTGCCCGTCCAAAGTCTTGACAGTACATTTGGTTGCACAAGACCACTGGGCCTCGCTCATTTTTCTGGAGCTTCCACAACTGTCACTCAGCAGCAAGGGTCTGATTCTCAGGGATTCATTGGTATGCACAGTGGCTTGTTTGTAGTTTGCACCAGGCTGTTCTCCAGAACCATGCCTGCTCCATCTGTGCTGATAACACAGTGTTCTTTGGCATCGCAGACAAGAGGAAGCCAGAAAGTGAATTCATTTCATTACCCCAGACGTTATGTGAATGACAAAGCGCTTTTACATTACACTCTGCTGTCAGCTCAGTGCCACCTGTAAGAGGCCCTGCTCCTCTGCCCCCCATGACCCCAAAGCAGGCTGCCTCCTGGGGGGTGACGATAACTCATCAGGCTTGAGGGCCTGTGTGTCAAACCGATCTGTCATTATGACCTTGCTAAATATTAATTTATTTGATATCTCACTTTAATCAGTATTAACAGTGCCCTCAGGTATTCTGTCAATGCATTTAAACCCGTCTGCATCTTAAAGCATTGTCGCAAAGACTTACTTTGAGCAAGCATCAACCGAGCTGAATCAAATCAGCCGGGATGTTACGGATAGCGTTGCTTGTTTGGCTGCGTTTGAATTCAGGATTTAATAAGCAACAACTCTTTTCTGAGCTTATTAACCACAGGAAAAATGCCTCGTCATGACTTGGAGAGCCTTGTTAGAATACATTCGCTTTCGCGAGTTGTTTTCATTTTCTGCCTCTCTGGTTTGACTTGGGTATGCAATTTTGGCAGTCAGATTTTCCTTTTTACCATTAGTGGGCTCCAAATGAAATAGACTCAGGTTGCCAGTGGTTCAGTAGCAGCTGGCAGGGTTTAATGGGACGACAGCATCTGCTTTTAGTTAATTTTAAAATTAGAAACACTTCTCTCATTTCCAAGATGGTGTTATGGTGATTAGAACTGGAAGACTCTGTTGGTATCAGAAAGGGAGAAAGGCTGAAAGGCACACTTGGCAGTGAATCGGTTAGAAGGACGATAGCTTTATTTTATTATCTTCTCATTCATGTTCAAGGGCAGCTCAAACAAGCAGGTGTCCCTGTGGTCACCCTGAGGTGTTAAGCTGTCTCCAAATTTGTTCTTAAACTTAGAAAAACCATATGATCATCCACATCCCTGGACTTGGGTGGTACTTTCCTCTGCTCATGGGAAATGTCCCAAGACAGTTCTGAACTTGCAAGGTGCTTAAAATATCTAAACCCTCAAAAATTCATGACCTGGAAAACTGTTTTCACTTTCCGTGAGGCTCAGCATAGAGAAGTCCAGGACACAACCTCATTTAAGCTGCTGGCAAAAAGAAATGCTGTGTTTTCAGTCATATCATTCTGCAGTCAGAGGAAATTAGAGAATTGACACAAGGGAAAGATACTGACTTACTGTTTTCTTATTAAGTAATGCATTTAAGGGAACGGCACAGGATAAATTAATTTCACTTCATCTCTAAATAATTCCTAGTGTGAATTTAAGATGGTCAGTCACAAACTTTGGATTTTTATTAGCATTAATATCATTTTCTTGTTACTTTATGTTACCAACTCAAACTTCAGCTCTTAACGAAAGAGGTTTATTCACTATTTCCTAATGAATTTAAGATTACCTTAAGATGTTTCTTTCCTTTCTTCCTGATTCAGCAAGTGTTCAAATTGAACTAACTTACACCTCTTCCAAAAAAAGAATTTGAGTTTCTGAACAGTTGTGTACACACTGTCCCGTAGATATTCATTTTCTACATTTCCCAACCTCTCTACATTGTTTCAAAGTTATATATGTTTAAGAGAAAAAAATTGGGTGAGTCTGCCAGATTTTTAATTTTGCTCTTTTGTACCAATCTATTTTTTTTCCCTCCAGTAGACAATTAATTCTGATAATTTTGCCCATTTGTGGTACTCGGAGTTATTTTTATTTATTTACTTTTAAAAACCAAAATTTTTTATTTTGAAATAATCTCTAGCCTGCAGAAAAATTGCAAGTAAATAGTACAATGGACTCCCATAATACCCCTTCCCCAGATTTACCAAGTTTTAACATTTTTAGGCAGTTATTTTTTAAAATTTCGATTCCTCCAGATAACGTTTATTTCAAATTTGAATTTTTTCAAAGTACTTTTTGTTTGGAATGCGTTTTTCTTTGCAGAAATGAAAAGTAACCTAACTTTTTAAAAATCTGAGATAAAGTTCCAAGTCGTTTTATATTTTTTGACAGGAACTTCTGTTCACTTTGGTTCTCTTTAGTTCTTGAGAGCTAATCATTTACTTTGCTATTATTTTTCCTTTATTGCCATTTTTACATAAAATATTTTTGTATTTAAAATATTTTCAGCATTCTTTAAATACTCCTGTGTAAAAGTTTGTGGTGATTTCTAAAAGAAGGATGCATGCTTAATATCTTGCATGTTTTCTTCACTTGTGTTTCTACTGGGTGTGTTTTCATGACCTTCATGTTTAAAATTACAATAGAGAAAAATATTTCTCTCTGTTCTTCTTCTCCTTCCCCTTCCTGTTCTTCTTCTTCCCCTCCCCCGTTCCTTTTTCTCTCTCCCCTTTCCTCCCCTGCCCCTTTCTTCTCTCCTCTCCGCCACACATGAAGTACTAATGGCAGCTGACCACCATTTGTACTCCTCCAGGTCAGGTAAAGGAGTGGGCAGCTGCCCTTCTCCCCTGGTGATGAGAGTTGTTTGCCTTCTTGGTCAGCTTCCATCCCTGGGGGCAGAAAGTAGCGGTGTGCTGGATTTTCCAACAGCCTCCTAGCTTTCCCTTGGACCGAGTTTCTTAAGGTTCCACAAGAACATGCCCCAGTGAGCAATTACATTCCTTCCCTTTACAGGTGTTTTTCTTTTCCTTCTTTTTTTTTTTTCTCTAACAGAGGGCACACATAGTCTGGTAGAATTTTTTTTTTTTTAATTAGAAACTTGAAGCAATTGGGGAAGGCAGGGAGAAATAGCAGATGAGGTGTCTTTGGGTGAGTCACAGTGTTTTAGTAAGTGGGGTGAAAATGTAACATGAATTATCGCAATTGGTAGGTTGGAACTCTGCTGAGTTAGAATTGTTCTGTGTTCTTCCTTCTTCTTCTTTGGAATGAAAGCATCAGAGCAGGGAAGGGAAAGTGCTGGGAAAATGTGGTGGTAGCTTGTGTGTGCTGGTGAATTTTCTGTTTGTTTCTAAATTTAATTTGTAAAAACAGCTGGATGATTTTATTTTAAGACAGAGAACCATAGAAAGCCAGAAATCAGACTAATTTAGTGGAGTTTTACTATAAACGTATTACCATGTTTACTTTGTTTGTAGGACTTTTCAGAAAGATTGAGGGAAAAAGTAAACTAATGTAGCTGAAAAAGATTCTGATTTTGGATTATAAAGGATATTCTCCAAACTCATTCAATCACTGGGCGTCTCTAAGTACTTTCGACTGGGACCCAAGTCAGTGTCGAGTAGGGTGCCAGCACGTTGGGCTGGGCTGAAAGTTTCCGGTTTCAAAAAAGTGACCACTGGTTATAGAATTATGAAGCATTTACCGAAATAAAAAGTCAACTATTTGTATCTCTGTTCATTAGTTTAGGTTAGGTTTTAAACTAATCCACGAGGTATAGTGTTCCTTGGCCAGAAAGGAAACAGAATTTCTACCTTATTTATGGTAGAACATATATTCTGATTGAACACTCTAAATGCATTTTTAAGTTTGAATCCCAAATAAGTTATTAACAAATTTACCTAGTCCCAGTGCATCCACGGATTGGTAAGAGCTGCTAGGGATGATTGAGTTATTTGAAAACAGTGAAAATTTAATAGAGGATTAATACCATAGACATTATGTAGTCATTGGCTTCTCGTGTGACAGCTCCTTTTTATTCCATGAATTCAAAGGATGGCTTATTTTTTCATATAAAGACTATGGTTCTCAAAATATAGAATGATCATTTGGTCAAAAGCTGAAAATAAAAGATTTCCTTGAGAAGCCTCCTGGATTTGAAAATGGTGATTTGCTGGTAGCAGGTTGATTGAAAATGTTATCTGACTTGTATGAGATTTAAATAATTGACTTAATGACAGAGAGAATATTCAGTTACTGCAGTAATTGGTTGGCAAAGCCTTTAGAACAGAATTATTTAGTCCTAGTTATAAAGGATTGCACCTTTAATCAGGGTGCTTAATTTGATTTCTTGAATGTATCTGTGGCTTGTCTGACAAACTCAGTAACAAATGAGTTCTGAACTGTAGGAACCGATCAAAATGTAATCAGTGTCAATTGCCATTGTTGTAGTTTATCGCATATTGCTGTCAGTTGCTGTAATCGAGAGCTGTTGAAGTGCTTTGAAAAGTTTCCAGACTTTTGAGTAATCGACTTCATATATCTGATGTTACGGCTGTGAAATAACCATCACTTCCTGTTTTACTTTATTTTCAAAAAGTTTGAGAAATAACATTGCGTTGTCACCCATCCTTGCCCATGCCGAAGCCTCAAACTTTTTGAGTGGCGTGCATGACTTAACATGGTGGTCCCATTTGGACAGGATTTTCTTTTTGAACTTCAGTTTGAAAAGGGTATACTAACAAGTTTCCTTCTGTATATAGACAAATAACAGTGTAAGGGAGGAAAAAATACCTGAAACGACTAGTTTTCTGGGGGGGTCTTAGTTGAAACATCATTCTGGAGTGAGGGAGAAGTAAGTGTTTTCCACAAATCTCTTATTTTCTCCTTTGTGTGATTGGAGCGTAGAAACTCACTCCAGTTTCTGTTGATTGTTTGATGTCTTTCATCATAAGCCATTTACTGCTCCCTCCCGAGGGTAGGTACCACCACTGAGCGCTTATACTTTTGGTGACTCAGCTGTGGTAATTACCCACTCATTTGATGATTTATGGAAATCTGCGTACATTCCTGATTTGCTTTGATGCTCTCAGTAGTTTCACGAGAGTGTGTACGTTATCTCCGTCGTGCACATGAAGAGCTGAAGTTCAGAGAGGTTTGGAGCTGACTTGTTGGGGTGGTGAGGCTGGTCAGGGCTGAGGCGGGATTGAAGCCCAGGTGTGTGTCCCTTGCTGCACGCTCCTCCCTGCTGCCAGGTCACGGCCAAGTGCAGTAGCCCAGCCTCACGAGGCTCGGAGATACCACCACACTTGGAATGCTTGCCTTTCCCACTATCCTTTCCTTTTATTTCAACCAGGGTTAACTTTTTCCTTTACAGAACTAATTGCGCTGCCCTCCTCCTCCTTCAACTCTTCTACTTCTTCTTTTTTTTAGTGCCTGTTTTACATCTTCTTTAGAGTTTACTAGATATTTGAAAGGGCATTTGTAAGAAATGCATCATTAACATAATTTTAGGACAAAGAAAACTAATTCAGAATGAATGTCAGACATGTTACATAGAGGCTTCTAGTAAATATTTCTTGGATGAGTGTATAGATTGTAACGGTAATGTGAAAGATTACCCATGAAAGACTTTTTAAGTTTACGTGTCATTTCTGTTTTGGTTGATCACGTATTAGTCTTCAGAAAGACAATATGATGAGTATAAACCTTAGAAGTGTGGGACCAGACTTACCATCCTTTGCCCCCACTGACTTCTTGTTCTTCTAATAGGAATTTTGCCATTAAGGGTACTGCCTGTTTCCCCTGTCATGACACAGTGTGATAGCAATCGTGCCACCTGAAACAAGTTCAAATGTATAGACACTGCAAAATGCCACATGCTGTAAGCCATGGCTACTGAGTAGTACCTTATAATAAGAGTAGTAGTAGTAATAATAATAGCTGTACATGCTTTGCAGTTATGAATATTTAAATGCTCTGTCCAGTTCTCCCCTACTCCCAGCCCAACCCTTCTCCTTTTACTTCGATCTTCACTACAGATTTTCTGAAGTGTGAGAAATGTCTGATAAAAGAATATGGCTTATGATATGATAAGAAATTATATGTAATGTTTTTATAGGAAACCACAGAATTCAATATTTGTGGTTTGGCTGTTTAAAGATGAGCCATTTGGTCAAGGTTTGAATTATTTTTTTCTTCCTTGCTTGCTCACCAGATGTGAAAACCTGCAATGAGGTGGACCTGGAGAATTCTATAGATTGGGAAGTGAAGACAATAACGAGTGCCCTGAAACAGTATTTGAGGTGAGCTCCTCTCGGTGGTGGGGTGGGGGAAGAGTGGACTGTTTGGATGTTTAACACACAGCAAATGCAGACTCCGAACATGCATCTCAAAAGTCAAACCTTATGAGAAAGGACAACATTTATGAGGTACCTAATGATGTCCCAGGAAGTGTGGGACATAGTCAGTGAACATCAGTTGATAGATAAATTGCAACAGAACAGACCTGGAATAGACTTGGGTTTTGAAATAGAGTCTATTGTGGATGTGAGTTTTTGGAATTAAATGCTCTGAAACAGTAAGGAGGAAGGCTGTGTATTACATTCATTGAATCTTTTCTTTATGTTGTGGGCTAAAATGAAGACGTTTTCGTTTAAGTGTAAACCATGTGAACTTAAAGGATTATAATGATGACATACATATACTGAGCGATTTGAAAAGAAGTTTACTTGATGAGGTTTTTTATTTTTTTTTTAAGATAAACTTTGAGTTTTATATTTACTATAGGACGTATCTAGGATTAGAGCTTGAAAAGCTTCAGCATTTCTTTGAGCATTCACCTTTCTTGAGAAAAGAAAGGAAATGAATGATCACAAAGCTTGAGGATAGATGAAGGACAAGTACACGGAGTAAGGGAATGGAAAACAGTCACGACTGTAATTCTTAGGCTGTGGGTCCGCTGGGGACTTCGCTTTTTGCCTGGCAGACAAATGGCACTGCTCCCCCATCATCAGTTCTTTTTAACCAACCCACAGGATTGATTTTCAGGTAAATACTATTTGGGTTCCAACAAGCACATTAGAATCAACTTATATTACATATTTTGTGTTTTAAAAAATTTGTATATTTTAAAAATTTCAAATTTATACAAGCGGACAGATGAGTATAATGACTCCTCATGGCCCCATTATCCTGCTCTTCAGTTTTCAACATTCGACACTTCTTGTTTCATTAGTCTCTCTACTGCCACTTTTTGGAATAATACTTCAAAGATTTTCTAAAACACATTGCTGCACTCATAAATACTGGAGTGCATATCTCAAAAAAGGTAAGGACTTAAAAAAAGGACGTTACAGAAAAGACAAAAAGAATATAATTATCATACCTAACAAAATGCGTATGATGCAGTACTCAACCTGTGTTCCATTTTTACAGATTTTTTTTTCAAAAATGTATTTTAATGTTTGTTTTAATTCCTTCAGGATTTCAACACTGTCAGCACATTTCATTTGGTTGGTATGTTTTAAGTCGTTTTTCATTTGTGCAGTCCCCTCCCTCTACCCCGCCCCCCCAGCATTTAATTTGTTGATGAACCTGAGTCATTTTTACTCTTTTTTTTTTTTTTTGCGGTACGCGGGCCTTTCACTGTTGTGGCGTCTCCTGTTGTGGAGCACAGGCTCCGGACGCGCAGGCTCAGCGGCCATGGCTCAGGGGCCCAGACGCTCTGCGGCATGTGGGATCTTCCTGGACCGGGGCACGAACCCGTGTCCCCTGCATCGGCAGGCGGACTCTCAACTACTGCGCCACCAGGGAAGCCCCTGAGTCATTTTTTAAAATAGAATTTTCCACATTTTAGATATGGCTGGTGGTATCCTCAGCTTTCTCTGTTATCTGTCATGTTTCCTATAAGCTAATAGTTAAATCTATAGGCTTCGTTAGATTCACATTCGGCTTTTGTTTATTTATTGCAAGAATACATCGTAGCGGTGCTGTATTCTTCCTGTTGTGTTATTACATCAGGAGGCCTGTGTTGTCCAGTTGGCCCACTTTTTAATGAAATTAACATTTATCAGTGGGTTCAGGTGTGTGTTACCTATTTTCAAGTCTTTTATTTAAAGATTTATTTTTTTATTTTTTATTTTTCTACATCTTTATTGTAGTATAATTGCTTTACAATGGTGTGTTAGTTTCTGCTTTATAGCAAAGAGAATCAGTTATACATATACATATGTTCCCATATCTCTTCCCTCTTGCGTCTCCCTCCCTTCCACCCTCCCTATCCCACCCCTCTAGGTGGTCACAAAGCACTGAGCTGATCTCCCTGTGTTTTGCGGCTGCTTCCCACTAGCTATCTATTTTACATTTGGTAGTGTGTATATGTCCATGCCACTCTCTCACTTTGTCCCAGCTTACCCTTCCCCCTCCCCATATCCTCAAGTCCATTCTTTGGTAGGTCTGTGTCTTTATTCCCGTCTTACCCCTAGGTTCTTCATAACATTTTTTTTTTTCCTGGATTCCATTTACATGTGTTAGCATACGGTATTTGTCTTTCTCTTTCTGACTTACTTCACTCTGTATGACAGACTCTAGGTCCATCCACCTCACTACAAATAACTCAATTTCGTTTCTTTTTATGGCTGAGTAATATTCCATTTTATATATGTGCCACATCTTCTTTATACATTCTTCCGATGATGGACACTTAGGTTGCTTCCGTCTCCTGGCTATTGTAAATAGAGTTGCAATGAACATTTTGGTACATGACTCTTTTTGAATTATGGTTTTCTCAGGGTATATGCCCAGTAGTGGGATTGCTGGGTCATATGGTAGTTCTATTTGTGGTTTTTTAAGGAACCTCCATACTGTTCTCCATAGTGGCTGTACCAATTCACATTCCCACCAGCAGTGTAAGAGGGTTCTCTTTTCTCCACACCCTCTCCAGCATTTATTATTTCTACATTTTTTGTTGATGGCCATTCTGACCAGTGTGAGATGATATCTCATTGTAGTTTTGATTTGCATTTCTCTAATGATTAATGATGTTGAGCATTCTTTCATGTGTTTGTTGGCAATCTGTATATATTCTTTGGAGAAATGTCTGTTTAGCTCCTCTGCCCATTTTTGGATTCTGTTGTTTGTTTTTTTGATATTGAGCTGCATGAGCTGCTTGTAAATTTTGGAGATTAATCCTTTGTCAGTTGCTTCATTTGCAAATATTTTCTCCCATTCTGAGGGTTGTTTTTTGGTCTTGTTTATGGTTTCCTTTGCTGTGCAAAAGCTTTTAAGTTTCATTAGGTCCTATTTGTTTATTTTTGTTTCTATTTCCATTTCTCTAGGAGGTGGGTCAAAAAGGATCTTGCTGTGATTTATGTCATAGAGTGTTCTGCCTATGTTTTCCTCTAAGAGTTTGATAGTTTCTGGCCTTACATTTAGGTCTTTAATCCATTTTGAGCTTATTTTTGTGTATGGTGTTAGGGAGTGTTCTAATTTCATACTTTTACATGTACCTGTCCGGTTTTCCCAGCACCACTTATTGAAGAGGCTGTCCTATCTCCACTGTACATTCCTGCCTCCTTTATCAAAGATAAGGTGACCATATGTGCGTGGGTTTATCTCTGGGCTTTCTATCCTGTTACACTGATCTATATTTCTGTTTCTGTGCCAGTACCATACTGTCTTTTTTTTTTTTTAACATCTTTATTGGGGTATAATTGCTTTACAATCGTGTGTTAGTTTCTGCTTTATAACAAAGTGAATCAGTTATACATATACATGTGTTCCCATATCTCTTCCCTCTTAGTACCATACTGTCTTGATTACTGTAGCTTTGTAGTATAGTCTGAAGTCAGGGAGCTTGTTTCCTCCAGCTCCATTTTTCGTTCTCAAGATTGCTTTGGCTATTTGGGGTCTTTTGTGTTTCCATACAAATTGTGAACTTTTTTGTTCCAGTTCTGTGAAAAATGCCATTGGTAGTTTGATAGGGATTACATTGAATCTGTAGATTGCTTTGGGTAGTATAGTCATTTTCACAATGTTGATTCTTCCAATCCAAGAACATGGTATATCTCTCCATCTGTTTGTATCATCTTTAATTTCTTTCATCAATGTCTTATAATTTTCTGCATACAGGTCTTTTGTCTCCTTAAGTAGGTTTATTCCTAGATAGGTAGGTTTATTCCTAGAAATTTTATTCTTTTTGTTGCAGTGGTAAATGGGAGTGTTTTCTTAATTTCACTTGCAGATTTTTCATCATTAGTGTATAAGAATGCCAGAGATTTCTGTGAATTAATTTTGTATCCTGCTACTTTACCAAATTCATTGATTAGCTCTAGTAGTTTTCTGGTAGGATCTTTAGGATTCTCTATGTATAGTTTCATGTCATCTGCAAACAGTGACACCTTTACTTCTTCTTTTCCGATTTGGATTCCTGTTATTTCTTTTTCTTCTCTGACTGCTGTGGCTAAAACTTCCAAAACTATGTTGAATAAGAGTGGTGAGAGTGGGCAACTTTGTCTTGTTCCTGATCTTAGTGGAAATGGTTTCAGTTTTTCACCATTGAGGAGAGTGCTGGCTGTGGGTTTGTCATATATGGCCTTTATTATGTTGAGGAAAGTTCCCTCTCTGCCTACTTTCTGCAGGGTTTTTATCATAAAAGGGTGTTGAATTTTGTTGAAAGCTTTCTCTGCATCTATTGAGATGATCATATGGTTTTTTTCCTTCAGTTTGTTAATATGGTGTATCACGTTGAGTGATTTGCGTATATTGAAGAATTCTTGCATTCCTAGGATAAACCCCACTTGATCATGGTGTATGATCCTTTTAATGTGCTGTTGGATTCTGTTTGCTAGTATTTTGTTGAGGATTTTTGCATCTATGTTCCTCAGTGATATTGGCCTGTAGTTTTCTTTCTTTGTGACATCTTTGTCTGCTTTTGGTATCAGGGTGATGGTGGCTTCGTAGACTGAGTTTGGGAGTGTTCCTCCCTCTGCTGTATTTTGGAAGAGTTGGAGAAGGATAGGTGTTAGCTCTTCTCTGAATGTTTGATAGAATTCACCTGTGAAGCCATCTGGTCTTGGGCTTTAGTTTTTTGGAAGATATTTGATCACAGTTTCAATTTCAGTGCTTGTGATTGGTCTGTTCATATTTTCTATTTATTCCTGGTTCAGTCTCAGAAGGTTGTATTTATCTAGGAATTTGTCCATTTCTTCCAGGTTGTACATTTTATTGGCATAGAGTTGCTTGTAGTAATCTCTCATGATCCTTTTTATTGCTTCAGTGTCAGTTGTTACTTCTCCTTTTTCATTTCTAATTCTATTAATTTGAGTCTTCTCCCTTTTTCTCTTGATGAGTCTGGCTAATGGTTTATCAATTTTGTTTATCTTCTCAAAGAACCAGCTTTTAGTTTTATTGATCTTTGCTATCATTTCCTTTATTTCTTTTTCATTTATTTCTGATCTGATCATTATGATTTCTTTCCTTCTGCTGAACTTGGGGTTTTTTTCTTCTTCTTTTTCTAATTGCTTTAGGTGCAAGGTTAGGTTGTTTATTTGAAATGTTTCCTGTTTCTTAAGGTAGGATTGTATTGCTATAAACTTCTCTCTTAGAACTGCTTTTGCTGAATCCCATAGGTTTTGGGTCGTCGTGTCTCCATTGTCATTTGTTTCTAGGTATTTTCTGGTTTCCTCCTTGATTTCTTCCGTGATCACTTCGTTATTAAGTAGTGTATTGTTTAGTCTCCATGTGTTTGTATTTTTTACAGACCTTTTCCTGTAATTGATATCTAGTCTCATAGTGTTGTGGTCGGAAAAGATACTTGATATGATTTCAGTTTTCTTAAATTTACCAAGGCTTGATTTGTGACCCAAGATATGATCTATCATGGAGAATGTTCCATGAGCACTTGAGAAAAATATGTATTCTGTTGTTTTTGGATGGAATGTCCTCTAAATATCAATTAAGTCCATCTTGTTTAATGTATCATTTAAAGCTTGTGTTTCCTTATTTATTTTCATTTTGGGTGATCTGTCCATTGGTGAAAGTGGGGTGTTAAAGTTCCCTACTATGATTGTGTTACTGTCGATTTCCCCTTTTATGGCTGTTAGTATTTGCCTTATGTATTGATGTGCTCCTATGTTGGGTGCATATATATTTACAATTGTTATATCTTTTTCTTGGATCGATCCCTTGATCATTATGTAGTGTCCTTCTTTGTCTCTTGTAATAGTCTTTATTTTAAAGTCTATTTTGTCTGATATGAGAATTGGTACTCCAGCTTTCTTTCGATTTCCATTTGCATGGAATATCTTTTTCCATCCCCTCACTTTCAGTCTGTATGTGTCACTATGTCTGAAGTGGGTCTCTTGTAGACAGCATAAATATGGGTTGTTTTTGTATCCATTCAGCCAGTCTGTGTCTTTTGGTGGTAGCATTTAATCCATTTACATTTAAGGTAATTATCAATATGTATGTTCCTATTCCCACTTTCTTAATTGTTTTGGGTTTGTTATTGTAGGCTTTTCCTACTTTTGTGTCTCATCCTAGAGAGGTTCCTTTGGCATTTGTTGTAAAGCTGGTTTGGTGGTGCTGAACTCTCTCAGCTTTTGCTTGTCTGTAAAGGTTTTAATTTCTCCATCAAATCTGAATGGGATCCTTGCTGGGTAGAGTAATCTTGGCTGTAGGTTTTTCTCCTTCATCACTTTAAATATGTCCTGCCACTCCCTTTTGGCTTGCGAAGTTTCTGCTGAAAGATCAGCTGTTAACCTTATGGAGATTCCCTTGTGTGTTATTTGTTTTTTTTCCTTGCTGCTTTTCATATGTTTTCTTTGTATTTAATTTTTGATGGTTTGATTAATATGTGTCTTGGCATGTTTCTCCTTGGATTTATCCTGTATAGGACTCTCTGTGCTTCCTGGGCTTGATTAACTATTTCCTTTCCCATATTAGGGAAGTTTTCGACTATAATCTCTTCAAATATTTTCTCAGTCCCTTTCTTTTTCTCTTCTTCTTATGGGGCCCCTATAATTCGAATGTTGGTGGGTTTAATGTTGTCCCAGAGGTCTCTGAGACTGTCCTCAGTTCTTTTCACTCTTTTTTGTTTATTCTGCTCTGCAGTAGGTTATTTCCACTGTTTTATCTTCCAGGTCACTTATCCATTCTTCTGCCTCAGTTATTCTGCTAGAATAACTAGCAGATCCCTTCTAGAGTATTTTTAATTTCATTTATTGTATTGTTCATCATTGCTTGTTTCCTCTGTAGTTCTTGTAGGTCCTTGTTAAATGTTTCTTGCATTTTCTCTATTCTATTTCCAAGACTTGGGATCATCTTTACTATCATTATTCTGAATTCTTTTTCAGGTAGACTCCCTATTTCCTCTTCATTTGTTTGGTCTGGTGGGTTTTTACCTTGCTACTTCATCTGCTGTGTGTTTTTCTGTCTTCTCATTTTGCTTATCTTACTGTGTTTGGGGTCTCCTTTTTGCAGGCTGCAGGTTCGTAGTTCCCGTTGTGTGCCTGTCCCCAGTGGCTAAGGTTGGTTCAGTGTGTTGTGTAGGCTTCCTGGTGGTGGGGACTAGTGCCTGTGTTCTGGTGGATGAGGCTGGATCCTGTCTTTCTGGTGGGCAGGTCCACGTGTGGTGGCGTGTTTGGGGTGTCTGTGGCCTTATGATTTTAGGCAGCCTCTCTGCTAATGGGTGGGGTTGCGTTCCTGTCTTGCTAGTTGTTTGGCATAGGGTGTCCAGCACTGTAGCTTGCTGGTCGTTGAGTGAAGCTGGGTGCTGGTGTTGAGATGGAGATCTCTGGGAGATTTTCGCCATTTGATATTACGTGGAGCTGGGAGGTCTCTTGTGGCCCAGTGTCCTGAATTCTGCTCTCCCACCTCAGAGGCACAGCCCTGACTCCTGGCTGGAGCACCAAGAGCCTTTCATCCACACGGCTCAGAATAAAAGGGAGAAAAAATAGAAAGAAAGAGGATAAAATAAAATAAAGTAAGATAAAATAAAATAAAGTTATTAAAATAAAAAGTAATTATTAAAAATTTTTTTAAAGTAAAAAAAAAACGGATGGACAGAACCCTAGGAAAAATGGTGAAAGCAAAGCTATACAGACAAAATAACACACAGAACATACACATACACACTCACAAAAAGAGAAAAAGGGAAAATTATCATGTCTCCCAAAGTCCACCTCCTCACTTTGGGATGATTCGTTGTCTATTCAGGTATTCCACAGATGCCCGTACATCAGGTTGATTGTGGAGCTTTAATCTGCTGCTCCTGAGGCTGCTGGGAGAGATTTCCCTTTCCCTTCTTTGCTCGCACAGCTCCCGAGGTTCACCTTTGGATTTGGCCCCGCCTTTGCGTGTAGGTCGCCTGAGGGCGTCTCTTCACGCCCAGACAGGACGGGGTTAAAGGAGCCGCTGATTCGGGGGCTCTGGCTCACTCAGGTCGGGGGGAGGGAGGGGTACGGATGCGGGGCAAGCCTGCGGCAGCAGAGGCCGCCATGACGTTGCAGCAGACTGAGGCGCGCCGCACGTTCTCCCGGGGAAGTTGTCCCTGGATCATCACGGGGCCCTGGCAGTGGCGGGCTGCACAGGCTCCCAGGAAGGGGGCTGTGGATAGTGACGTGTGCTCGCACACAGGCTTCTTGGTGGCGGCAGCAGCAGCCTTAGCGTCTCAGGCCCGTCTCTGGGGTCCGCGCTTTTAGCCGCGGCTCGCGCCCGTCTCTGGAGCTCCTTTAAGCAGCGCTGTTAATCCCCTCTCCTTGCGCACCAGGAAACAAAGAGGGAAGAAAAAGTCTCTTGCCTCTTCGGCAGCTCCAGACTTTTTCCCGGACTCCCTCCCGGCTAGCCGTGGCGCACTAACCCCCTGCAGGCTGTGTTCACGCAGCCAACCCCAGTCCTCTCCCGGCGCTCCGACCGAAGCCCGAGCCTCAACTCCCAGCCCCGCCCGCCCCGGCGGGTGAGCAGACAAGCCTCTCGGGCTGGTGAGTGCCGGTCGGCACCGACCCTCTGTGTGGGAATCTCCCCGCTTTGCCCTCCGCACCCCTGTTGCTGTGTTCTCCTCCACGGCGCGGAAGCTTCCCCCCTCCGCCACCCGCAGTCTCCGCCCGCGAAGGGGCTTCCTAGTGTGTGGAGACCTTTCCTCCTTCACGGCTCCCTCCCACTGGTGCAGGTCCCGTCCCTATTCTTTTGTCTCTGTTTTTTCTTTTTTTCTTTTGCCCAACCCAGGTACGTGGGGAGTTTCTTGCCTTTTGGGAGGTCTGAGGTCTTCTGCCAGCGTTCAGTAGGTGTTCTGTAGGAGTTGTTCCACGTGTAGATGTTATTTGTGATGTATCTGTGGGGAGAAAGGTGATCTCTGCGTCTTACTCTTCCGCCATCTTCCTCAAGTGCCAAAGAAGATGTTTTTAGCCACTGTTTGAGATTTTTTTTCTTAACCTTTTAAGTACAGTCAGTCCTCTGTATCTCAGGTTGGTCCCACATTCACGGATTCAACCAACCGCGGATGGTGTAGGTTGTTTACGGTCCATAGTTGGTTGAATCTGTGGAAACTGAGGCCAGACTGTAGAACATGAGCATCTGCCGATTTTGATGTCCAAAGTGGGTCCTGGAACCAATCCCCTGCTTATGCTGAGGGACGACCTTATTATTATCCCTGTTCTAGAAGGGGGTAAAATGAAGACTAAATCTTTGTGCTTATATTTAGTTTGCCACTGGTAGTGAGTAACTGGTTTAGATGAGGATTATGGTAATATCTCATTAGCCCCAACCCTGGGATTGGAGTGTACACTTCCTGATGATATTGACATCTTATGTGGTTTTGGTCATTGCAGTATCTCAGCATCTAGAGCTAACTCTGTCACTCAAATATGAGAGCAGAGGTTCTAAACTGGGGGTGACTTTGGCACTCTCCAGCCCTACTCCAGGGCTCTTTGGCAATATTTGGAGACATTTTTGGTTGGCAGGATTCCTGAAGAGCGATGCTGCTGGCATCTAACGCGTGGAGACCAGGGATGGACAGCTGAACATCTGCAGTGCGCGAGATGGCCCTCCCCTGTCCCCAGATGTCCAAAATGTCAGTAGTGCTGAGGTTGAGAAAGCCTGTATTAGACGGATAAAGGACAGAATGGGTGAAGGATATAAAAGTAAAATAAATGTCCTATATTAATCTGACCAGCAGAGGATGGTGCCTTGCCAGGAGGTAGCTTTAAACCCAGTTTACTGTTTTTTAAGCTTATGCCTAGTACAGTTCAAAATGATTTGGTTATTGGTTGGAAGCTAAGGGCAAAAATCCACTTCTTTTGTAGTAAATTGCATGTGTGTTTTTTCCTGCTTCACATGATTCTTTCTTCCCTTGTTGGGGGAATTAGTTTAATAAACTAGAGGATCTTTTTCTGCAATACATACAGTTTCTTTCTGGTTCTTTTTTTTTTTTTTTTTCTTGCAGTACGCGGGCCTCTCACTGTTGTGGCCTCTCCCCTTGCGGAGCACAGGCTCCGGACGCGCAGGCTCAGCGGCCATGGCTCACGGGCCCAGTTGCTCCGTGGCATGTGGGACCTTCCCATACTGGGGCACAAACCCACGTCCCCTGCATCGGCGGGCGGACTCCCAACCACTGCGCCACCAGGGAAGCCCTCTTTCTGGTTCCTTATACTCTCTGAAGTTAGTTCCTTCTTGTCTCTGGTCTTGTGTTACTTTTTCTGTTTTTTTCTCTTTACATTGCTTCATCCTATTGAATTTCACTGTTAAGCAAGCATTGCCTACAGAAGAACATTAGGAGATGCTATTATTGTATAACTTCACTCCTAACAATACACACAGGCTGCCTGAAGGTGATAAAGTGATTATCATAAAATGGCAGATGCCTTGGGAGAGTTGAAAGTTAGGTTGCTGTTCCCTTCCCCTATGTTATTTTTAGCAACTGAAGATGCAGTAATCAGGATTTAATAAGTTTTCTGGTCATGCACCAAAGAGGAGAAAACTGAGGTTTTTATTTACCTTCATTTTGGCTACCTGGTTACGGTCAAGCAAGGGTGTTTCTTTTAGCACAAGAGGTAATACAGTGTGATGGTTTGGAGCATGGGCTCTGGAGCCAGCCTGCCTGGGTCACTTACGGCACAATGACGCGAAGCTGAATACAGCTTTTCTCACCAAAGAAGCTGTTGCCCTTGAATTCTTTTCGCTGCAAATATTGGATCGGAGGTTGGAAATAGATGAAGGGAAATAGCCAAACATCCCCATCCCCCCTCCGTCCCCCAACAAACACTAAACTAAAATGAGCAAAGCCTCCAGGGTCTGGGAGGTAGAAAAAGATGTGCGATAGACACATGTATGGCATCTCCTGTCATCTTCTTCTGACTTGAGGCGAAGTTTTTTTTTTTTTTAAGCTAAAATGAGGGTTGGATTCCAGCCCTCTGGTTGATTTCCCATCTGTTCCGACCATAATTTTGATTTCCGGTCATGTGTTCATTTCAGCATTTTCCCATTGTCAGGGGAGAGATGAGCTATTTTGTGAGGTTTGTAGTAAAATGATTTTACCTGGAAGAAACTTCTAAGCCTGGAAATGAGAATGGGACTTTTGGGGAAGAAAATGCCACTCTAGTAAATATTATGCTTTATACCCCTAGACAGAGCCCGTTGAGAGGTAGGTCATGTTGGGTGAGAAGCCGACAGGTATGATGACTCAATATAATTAATTTTGTATGGGGAACTTGTCATTTTTATTACTGCTTCCCCAACATTAACAATACTTAATATTTTTTTATGCTGCATTGCCTGGCTAGACATACAGCAGTGATATAAGCAGCACGTAGAAGATACCTAGATACAAATTCATTTTTATTGGAAAAGAAATGCTCTCTATGGGGTTTCTGAGTGTTCTCATTTTTCCCCCTTTCTTTTCGAAACCCTTTAACTTTTATTCTCTGACAGATTAGCATTTTCCTTCATCGCTACTTCCTGCTTGTTCGAGTTTTGAAACAAAACCAAAGGTTTCCTTCTGATTGCCTCTTCTTTTTCTTTATTTAGTCTGTGGTGTAATTCATTTTATTTTTCTTTCCTAAATGAGAGTCTAGAGGATGAAGGGGAGGAAGAGAGGAAATAAAAGAACAGTTTTTTCTTCACTAGTGCTTTTAAGTTTTAGTATCGGCCTCTACAGCTGTCATTTCATGCGCATGCGTGCACATGTGTGTGTCCGTGTGTGTCCTGCAGCATCAAAGGCTGTATGTAAGATAAAATGGTGGCTACTAGGGGATGGTGGAGGGATAAGATTGATGGTGTATAAGGTACAAACTTGTAATGAGTAGTAAATAGACCCTAGAGATCTCAGGTACAGTATAATGAATGTAGACAATAATAGTACACTGTAATTATGTAATGTGATAAATATTGACACATCGGTGATATCACGATATATAAATGTATCAAAATAATAGGCTGTACACCTTAAACTTACCCAATGTTCCAAGTGAAATTTATTCAATAAAAAATTGTATGTAGGGAACATAATCTGTAAATTTGTTTTTCCATTTTGTTGAAGTTTTATTGACGTGTAACTGACGTACAATAAACTGCATATATTTATAGTACACATTTTGATAAGTTTGATGTGTGTGTACATCTGTGAAGCCATCACCAAAATCAAGTGGCTGAACCCTCCCATCACCCCCAGAGTTTCCTCAAGCCCCTTTGAACTCCCTGTCTCTCACTTTTCTCTTCTCATTCCCTCATCCCTGGGCAAACCACTGGTCTGCTTTCTGTCATTATACATTAATTTGCACTTCCTATAATTTCATTTAAATGGAATAACATAGCATGTACTTTTTAAAATCTGGGTTCTTTCACTCAGCATAATTACAGATTCACCTGTGTTGTAGCAAGGACCAATAGTTCATTCCTTCTCAATGCTAACTAGTGTTCCATTTTATAGATACACCACAAATTTCTGTTTTATCCATTTACCTGTTAATAAATATTTGGGTTGTTTATAGCTTTTGGCTGTTATAAATAAAGCTACTAAAAACTTTTGTGTACAAATCTTTGAGTGAACGTAGGCTTTCATTCCTCTTGGGTAAATCCTAAGAGTATACTGCCTGGATTGTACGATAGGTGTATGTTTAACTTTTGGGGAAACGGACAAACTTTTTTCCAAAGTGGTTGTTTTTCGTTACATTTCCACTTACGATGTACAAGAGTTCCATTTCCTTTATACATCCTTGCCAAATCTTGATATTTCGGATACAAGTCTTTAGATAATGTGCTTTGCAGATGTTTTCTTCATGACTTCCTGGCTTGTATTTTCATTCCCTTAAAAGTGCCTTTAAAAATTTTGATGAAGTTGAATTTACTAGTTTTTATGGACTGTACTTTATGGATTGTGCTTTTGCCTAATCCAGAGTCACAAAGATTTTATGTTTTCTTCTAGAAGTTTTATAGTTTTAGGTTTTACACTTAGATCTATGATCTATTTTAAGTTAGTCGTTGTGTAAGATATAGAATATGGATCCAAGTTCACTTTTGAATATGGATGTCCAGTTGTTCAGTACCATTTGTGGGAAAAACTATCCTTTCTCCACTGAATTGTCTATTGTTTGCTAGTATGGTGAGTTGCATTGATTTTAATTTAATATTAAGGCAGTTACATTTCTGTGATAAACCCAGCTTGGTCATGATGTATTATCCTTTTATTTATCTTGTTGAATTCCAGTTGCTAACGTTTTATTTAGAATAGTTGCATCTACATTCATGAGTAATACCGGTCTGTAGTTTTCTTATAATGTATTTAATTTTGGTACTAAGGTAAATGCTGACATCAAAGAATCAGTTAGAAAATATTCCCTCTTCTATTTTCTGGAAGGATTTGCATAGAATTGGTGTTATTTCTTTTTTAACTGTTTGATAGAATTTATCAGTGAGTCATTTGGGCCTAGAGCTTTCTTATTGGCAGGATTTTTAACTACAAATTCATTTTCTCTAATTGATATGGGTTACCTGTTTCTCAGGTTACCTATTTCTTTTGGAGTGAGACTTAGTAGTTTGTGTCTTTTGAGACATTTGTCCATTTCATCTAAACTGTTGAATTTGTGGGCATGAATATTTTCATAATATTTTATTTTCTTTGTAATACTTTAGAACCTGGAGTGATTCTTCAGTCGCCTCTATTACTTCTGATTGGTGATTTGTGTTTTCTTTTATTTCCTAATTATTATGGCTAGACTTATCAACTTTATTGATTATTTCGAAGAACCAGTTTTTAGATTTATTTATTTTCTCTGTTTCTGTTTGTTTGTTTTCTGTTTAATTGATTTCTGCTCTGATCTTGGTTTCTGTTTTTCTGCTTATTTTGGGTTTAATTTACTTTCTTTTTGGCTGTTTAAGGTAGGAAGTTTAAGACCTTTCTTTTTTCTAACATAGGTACTTAGTGGTATAAATTTACCACCAAATACTGCTTTACCAACATCCCTTAAATTCTGATATGTTGTATTTTCATTTTTGTTTCATTTCAGAATACTTCCTGATATTCCTTTCTTTGAGGTTTTCTAGATATCTCTGTTATTGATTTCTAATTTAATTTTTACTGTAATCAGAGAAATACCCTGTATAAATTGAACCCTTTTAAATTTATGGAGATTTGTTTCATGGTCCAGGATCTCTTTATCTTGATAAATGCTTCATATGCACTGGGAAAGAATGTGTCTTCTGTTGCTTTTGGATGGCGTTTCATTTAGGTGATGGACGTACCAGTCAGGTGAAGTTGGTTGATAGCTTTGGTCAAATCTTCTCTATCCTAACTGATTTTGTCTACTCGTTCTATCAGTTATTGAGACACAGAGGTATTTAAGTCTCTGGCCATATTTGTGGATTTGTCTATTTCTCCTTGCAGTTCCATCCATTTTTGCTTCCTGGATTTTGAAGATCCTGTTATTAGACCCACTAACATTTAGGATTGTTACAAAAAACAAACAGCCATTTAGGATTATTATGTCTTCTTGATGAATTGACCTCTTTATCAATATGAAATGACCTTCTTTATCCCTGGCATTTTTTTGGGGCTTTTGCATATGTTTAAAATTTTTTTGTGTGTGTATCTTTGATGTCTTTTTTTTTAAGCATTTGAAGAGGAGTTTCTGGGCTACGTGATTTAAACCTTTTAAAAGTTTTTATCTTTTATCTTGCCAGATTGCCCTCCAGAAGGGCTGTGCAGATTGATAACTTGTCTTAGTGTTCTTTAGGTGTTTATAGAGTCTGGAGATCTCGTCTTTTAAAATTTAAGATATGTATAAATGTTTATTGAACTGTAACATTCTGTTGACCACAGGATAAAAATCTACCATTTATGTAATCTGTTTGTAGAAAATTAAAATGATATGGGTGTTTTTTAAGTTGTCATCAATTTTATTTCATTTCTCTGTTATTTCATAGGCATACATCAATATTGGATATCATATTTTTATAATAGAGATGTAAGAGAAGAGGACTGGAGGGACTTCCCTGGTGGTCCAGTGGTTAAGAATTCACCTTCCAGTGCAGGGGGTGTGTGTTCAGCACCTGGTCGGGGAGCTAAGATCCCACGTGCCTCATGGCCAAAACAAAAACAAAAACAAAAACAAAACAAAACATAGAAACAGTATTATAGCAAATTCAATAAAGACTTTAAAAATGGTCCACATCAAAAAAATCTTAAAAAAAAAAGAGGACTTGATTTCTTTAAATTTGTTTAATCTTTTCCATATTTTTTTTGTGGCATCCAGTTAATATCCTAGAGGTGATTTTCAAAATTATATGTTTATATTTGGTTGGATAGAATATTTGACTTTAAATAAGTTAGTATGTGGAAGGGAGTTTTATACATGAAATCAGATGTTTATAAAGGTACTTTCCAAGATTAAATATGAAGTACTGTGTGCTTAGATCTGATAGAGATTTGTGACTACTTAAGCTTGTACAGTGTGTGGTGCAGATAACACTTAATAAAGGAATCCATTTGAATGATGTATCTTCTTTGATATGTAAAAGTATTTCCTAGGGAAGTTTTGTACATTAAGAAATGCATGACATATTTAATATCCTTTTATAAAAAGTGAATGCAAAAAGAGGTGACCTGTTTGTATTTGGTAATTCTAAGCTGTCCTTTTAATACAGGAGTCTTCCAGAGCCGCTGATGACCTATGAATTACACGGAGACTTCATCGTTCCAGCCAGTACGTATTGCATCGAGGTGATAGAAACAGTTTTGTGATTGACAGTGTGTACAAACTGAAATTTCCACATGAAAAATTTATCTTTATGTTATTGTAATCTGTGTTAAAAATGGAAATCACTTGAGGAGGTGTTTTCCCTCCCTTTTAGAAGATGAAAAAAGGGACAATTAATATATTCATTCATTCATTCATTCATTCACTCACAGACATGTATTTATGTCCTACTGTGCACTAGTCACTGGTATATAATGAATATATAGAGCCATGAAAGGATTTCTGCCCCCAGGAGCCAATTCTTCAGCAAGTATTGGGGCACACACACCTCTCCCTGGACCATAATGTATATAATAATGACGTGAGCACAGTACGATGGGAACACAGGAGTATTTAACTTACAGACGGTTGGGGAGATTAGCAGATTCGGAGAGATTCGCATGTTGGAAATGACTTCACGTAGAAAGATATTGAGATGGAAATTGCAGGCAGAAGGAATATTGTGAGCTCATACCGGAAGCCCACACAATATTTGGTAGAGAGTGAATTCTATGTGATAAAATGTTAAATGAAAAAGGCTTATAGTTGGTAGCATTTTAATTTGTGATTAAATTTTTTGTGAGTCATACTCATTTCGAGCTTTCTTGCTTTCTCTCTCTGATACACTCTCTTACACTGTCTGTTGTACACACTCAGTTTTTCTATTCGACACTTGGTGTTAAATCATCCCAGTCTTCCAAAATATTCTGGTGTTAGGTATTTGATAGTTAAGGAAAGGAAGGTGGAGACATGCTAAGTGACTTGCCAGATTTTGGAGATCTTTATTTAAAATTCAAAACCCCAGTTCCACTGGCTAAAACCTGCAGTATTGGTTTTCACAGGTGCACTGACAGTAGTTGTAACTGTATCTCCATTTCCTTTTATTTTCTTCCCTTGGATGTATTCCATCGTTTAATCTGTTGAAAACTTGAGCGCAATCCCTTGGGTCCTATGTTACTCCTGCCTGAACATTGCTTTAAATGTATCTTCTTGTGAGGTCCCTGCTCCAGCCAGCATGAAGGTTCCTAGGAGGTTGCAGAAAGAAGGAATAGTTAGGCCCAGTTAGACTCTACATATAAAACAGGCATTTGGAAAAGGCAAAAATATGGTTCTGTTCACTTTTGTTTTCACATGGAAGAGGATTTCTTTTTTCTTTTTAAAGGGAGTTTGTATGATCAAGGAAGTGGGGGAAAGATTTCTTGGCAAAAACTCAAGCAAATGCTTAGTTGTTTTGATTCTTCCCCGTGGCATTTTTGGCAAACCGGGGGAAGAGAAATTAAACTCTCATTGGGGGACGGTTGTTTCATGTTTGCCTCAGAGTCTGGAAAAAGCAGAAGAGTGCCAATTTTAATCTAGAATCCTTTGAGAATTGGAGAAGGATAAAGGGATTATGGAATAAAGTTTTCAGTTACCACAGGTTAGTATCATTATCACGCCTTGTAACCGAATCCAGTGTGTTTGAAATTCTAACATCGATGTATTTTACCAGATGAAGAGGTAGGAACTTACAAGTGTTTACTAAGTCCGTGGTGGTAGGAGGTGAGTTTCAAGAGTTGTTGAGGCTATCTTTCAACACTGTGGGAGAAGACATTGTGCCAGTATGAAGGGTAGCATCACCTCCTAGACGAGTACCTTGTGTTCTGCTTCCTGACTATGTTGGGATCTGACGTAGAGTCTTCACAATGATTTGAATAACAAGCCTGTTCCAGAGAAACACTGTAGCTACTGTATTATTGGCAGGTATTTGCACCCAAGTGGAGTTACGGTTGGCATGGGACCCATAGTTACCTTATTTAATGGGGAAAAGTACGTATATTAAATGGATGTATTTTCATGGCCAACATTTCCAGTGCAGACTTTCATTTTTTATTCAGTTCTCTTGTGAGCACTCTCAACAGAGAGTATAGAAGCAGGTCCTCTGATCTTTGCGTGTGTCCTTTCCAGTGTTGACTAAAACGGTCACAGAAATCAGGTGGCCAGGATTAGTCTCCTCTTGAATAATGTTGGAAACTTGGAATTGCAGTTAAACTATCATTTTCCATTAACGATGGCAGAGATTCCCTTGTTTTGCTGCAGTGTCTTAGCTGAGCTGACTTCTAAAATGATCAAGCATCACCCATCTCTGTTACTGCCTCTTACACCAGCATGGAAACTAAATTTTGATTCTTTTCAGTCATGTGCGGTAGTTTCAGTCTGTTCTGTGGTGTTGAGATGGTCTTTTCTCCCCTCCCTGCTGAGGGTTCTGAAGGTTTCTCCTGGGTCCCTTCATTTCTTCTCATCAGTTTCTTTCCTGTAGAGTTCCGTTGAGAACCTGTGAGTTAATTTCTGGAGTGTGTGATACAAATGTGAATTTTCTTTCTTTGTTGTCACCACAGAAGGCAAACATCTTTTGTTTTTCATTCTTAAAAGAAATACCTACTAGTCAATGGTGAATGCATTGAGAAATTAAAAAAAATTTTTTTTTGAAAGCGTCCAAATAACCCTTTCAGCTGAGGGAGTTAACTTAAAATTGCTAAAAGGAACTGGAGACCCTCTGTCTAGGAAAGTCACTCCTGTGTGTCTTCTGTACACACATAGTACTGCACTTCTGGTCACCAAATGTGTGGGTTTTCCCCACACCAACCAATTCTGTGATGCCAGCTGTGTGTCCTGCAGTTGGATTCAGGTCTGATTCTGTTTATCTGGAGTTAGCCTCTGATCCCACAAGTTAAGGACTCGTCCTACAAAACTGCACCCCCCATGAAAGACACCAGTTCCAAGTCCCAGGTTATCCCTGGGACTTTTGACTGACCGGCTGGAAATCAGCTTTCTCGTAACCCCTACCTTGGACATGAGAATTTGCTAGAGTCCATACCCTGTGCTGGGGGGATTTTTATGAAGGCTTCATCCTGTAGCCATGAGGGATTGTTAGTTCCTTTTCTTGCCCCCTCCCCTCTCCAGAGAATGGTGGGTAGATCTGAAAATTCCAAGCTTCTAACCTCTCTTGTGACCAGCCCCCATCTAGAAGCCCACCAAAAGTCACCTCATTAAAACAGAAGATGATCTTATCAGCCCCCAAATTCCAGGGGACTTAGGAGCTTGGTGTCAGACATTCCGATCACTCAGGAAATGACAGAGCCCCTAGGAGCTCTGTATCAGAAACTAGAGGGCTTCCCTGGTGGCGCAATGGTTGAGAGTCCGCCTGCCGATGCAGGGGACACGGGTTCGTGCCCCGGGCTGGGAGGATCCCACATGCCGTGGAGCGCCTGGGCCCATGAGCCATGGCCGCTGGGCCTGCGCGTCTGGAGCCTGTGCTCCGCAACGGGAGAGGCCACAGCAGTGAGAGGCCCTCACACCGCAAAAAAAAAAATAAAAAAATAAAAAAAAGAAACTAGAAATACTAGAACAAAAGACTCTCTGAGCACCCCCAAATACAAGACTTTTAGGAGCTCAGCATCAGGAACTGGGTGCAGAGACCAGTATACGTATATTTATTATTGTTTCACACCATCCATCTTGCAAGAGAATATAATGGGCCTTTAGTATAGAAATTTATAAGATGAAAATACAGTTTGCTTGGTTTACGCAGGAGTCAGAAGGTCGTTCCCAGCTGGGGAAGGCTGGCAGGCATTTACCTGGATCTCTTACTGCATGATGTTTATTACCTTTGAGAATGTTGTAGTCCTTGGTGTGTGTCTCAGCCTTTCAGGCTCAGAGTCTCTGACAGATCATATTGGTAAGAATTGGATCCATGCTTCAGGGCTGGACTCACGTTAAACTTGGTTTGAGAATGACAGCTGAAGCCTGGACGCCTAATATGGCATCACACGAAAAATTTCTGTCCCCCAGACCAGAACACTTGTCTTGCCGTCTTCAGTATGTTTTCTTCCTGTAGTCAAGGTACCTGGGAAGCAAAATCATAATCACAAAGTTTTTTAGTCACTTATGATGAAAAAGAAAACTATTATAGGATCCAAGGCACTGGCATTTGCTTAGCCAGAATGTTCTATCCTTATTGGTAAACCTGCAGGGGAAACAAGACAAAATCATGTTGTCTTGCTGGGGAGGGACTCAGAAATCTGGAAATTAAAGGAATCGGATGCTTAATGACATCAAGCTATCTTAGCCTGCTGTAGTCAATTTCTGGTATTAGATAGTGTCTCCCACAGAAGGACTGGGATGCTTGATGTCTGGTAATTGAAGCCCCGTGTGCTGTGGGAAGTGCTTGAATGGTTACTGCTAATGCTTTCCTGAAATTACAGTATTACTGACTGATGACGTTTAAATATCAAATTTAAGTTTCCCTGTCTGTGTGTCTTTGATAAGGTCAAGTAAGCTATGCTCCTATCTTTTTCAGTCTCCATTAGCTGGCATAGCAACATAAGCAGATAGACATTAAGTGTTGTAGATGCTGATTTGTAGTTTCACAATTAAAAATGCTTTTGCTATTACAGTAAACTCCGGTCCCTGACATTCGTCAGGAATTTAGTGTTATGATTAATTCAGTATCTCAGATTTTTAAAAAGTTATGCTGTGCATTCTTTGTAATTTATATCAATTAAAATATAATGAAATGCACACAGCATAAGCAACTAAGGGTAATTTATCTTAGAAAACTTTCTGAGTACCTTAAAGTCATTATTGTAGCCACATGAAAGTGCCCATTAATACAAAGCATTAATTAATATCAAAATGAAACAAGATTGAGAAAAAGTTTTACTGTACACAAATTCTTCTTTTTAGAAGAAAAGGGAAAAAGCAGACTTGGCAAAGAATGTGTGTATGATTTCAAATGAGATGGGAGTGAGCTGGTGGGAGAGGGACTCAAAAAAGCAAGTGGAAGGTTTTGATTTTATTTTTAAAACTGATTCTAGTATTTGCCACTTAGAAATGAAGGCCCTTATCCTTAGAAGGTGGGAAGCTATTTTCCTATCTCGTGTTTCTCAATAAGTAATGAATAAAAAAATATTAAAGTTGGGTTTTCTTTGGAGGAAAATGGTTATTAATGACAAGACACACACGAGTTAGAAAGTGTTTCAGTGAAGTTTTCAAAAATGTTCAGTCTTTGAATGTACAAAATTCTTATTGTAGGCAGTTACTCTTTTCTTCCTTTGGAATTTTTGACTTTTTCAGAGTCCCTGCCTTAATTTCATTTTAAAAATCAAAGCTGTAAAAAAAAAAAAAAAAAATCAAAGCTGTGAGTTGAAAATGCTATTATATTTTTATTGCTTTCATTTTCCTCCAGCTTTGATTTAGTAAGGCATTATGTTGGTTTTAACTCCAGATGAACAACTTGATTGTAATTTATCACCTAACTCTTTAGATAGCTGTACTTTTATTTTCGAAGACAAATGTAGTCTGTATCAAAGAGTCTTTTACATGATTTGATTGTTTGCGTTCTGCTTTATCATGTGCCTGTTCATTTCCTAGCCTTTTCCCTCCCCTCCCTTTAGCAACAATGTGTTCTGTGTTGTAAAATCTCATTCCTCCCTCTCAGACACTACTCCTGGAAGTGTAAATTGGCGCAAACTTAACTTTACAAACATTGGGAGCGATCTAAATATTCATAAAATTGATGGTGTGCACTCCATTTAAAGGCATGGAGAGATGTCCGTTATCTATATATTTTTTTAATTAATTAATTTTATTTATTTATTTTTGGCCACGTTGGGTCTTTGTTGCTGCACGTGGGCTTCCTCTAGTTGTGGCGAGCGGGGGCTACTCTTCGTTTTGGTGCGCGGGCTTCTCGTTGCGGTGGCTTCTCATTGCGGAGCATGGGCTCTAGGAACGCGGGCTCAGTAGTTGTGGTGCACGAGCTAAGCTGCTCTGTGGCATGTGGGATCTTCCTGGAGAAGAGCTCGAACCCATGTCCCCTGCATTGGCAGGCGGATTCTTAACCACTGCGCCACCAGGGAAGTCCCTCCATTATATATTAAATGAAATAGGTTGTTTGAACATCTCATTACAAAAAAGGAAGGAAAACTCTGAAATGATTAAATTTAGAAGTTACTAGGGTAGCCACTATAGAGAGCAGTATGGAATGTCCTTAAAATTCTAAAAATAGAGATACCATATGATCCAGCAGTCCCACTCCTAGGCATATATCTGGGAAAGATGAAAACTCTAATTCGAAAAGATATACGCACCCCAGTGTTCATAGCAGCACTATTTACAATAGTCAAGACATGGAAGCAGCCTAAATGTCCATCAACAGATGAATGAGTAAAGAAGATGTGTGTGTATACACACATACACACACACACAATGGAATATTAGCCATAGAAAAGAATGAAGTAATGCCATTTGTAGCAACGTGGATGGACCTAGAGATTATCATACTAAGTGAAGTAAGTCAGAAAGAAAAATACAATATATCACTTATATGTGGAATCTAAAAAAAAAGATACAAACGAACTTATTTACAAGACAGAAATAGACTCACAGACATTGAAAATAAACTTATGGTTACCAAAAGGGAAAGGGGAGGGGGAAATAAATTAGGAGCTTGGGAGTAACAGATACACACTACTATATATAAAATAGATAAACAACAAGGACCTACTGTATAGCACAGGGAATTATATTCAGTATCTTGTTGAAAAAGGATCTGAAATAATTTTAAAAATTACTAGCTTATCTTAGGTTGAGATTTACTGTGTGAGTAACTTTAAGGAACTTTTTGTTGAAATATAACAGAAATGTGCACAAATAATAAGTGTGCAGCTTAATGAATTTTCAGAGTCAAGATAGCCATGTAATCAGCCCCCAGATCAAGAAATAGAACATTGGGGAATTTCCTGGTGGTCCAATGTTTAGGACACTGCGCTTTCACAGCCGAGGGCCCGGGTTTGATCCCTGGTTGGGGAACCTAAGATCCCACAAGCCAAGTGGTGCAGTCAAAAAAAAAAAAAAAAAAAAGGGCTTCCCTAGTGGCGCAATGGTTGAGAGTCCGCCTGCCGATGCAGGGAACATGGGTTTGTGCCCCGGTCTGGGAAGATCCCACATGCCATGGAGCGGCTGGGCCCGTGAGCCATGGCCGCTGAGCCTGCGTGTCCGGAGCTTGTGCTCCGCAACGGGAGAGGCCCGTGAACTGCAAAAAAAAAAAAAACAAAAAAAACCAAAAACATTGTCAGAAGCCCTTCCTCATACCCACACGGTCACCATCCACCCCCATGATATGTGAGCACGCTCCTGACTTCTGACACCACAGGCGAGGGTTGCTGCATTTGACATTTTTTGTAAATGGAATCAAACATAATATACCAATGTGTCTGGCTTCTTTTGCTTATCTTGTGAGATTCATTCCTGTTGAGTGAATCAGTGGATCATTCACTCTCATTGCAGTACAGTATTCCATGGTATGAATATACCACCACCCTCCTGTTCTGCTCTTGATGGGTACTTGAGTTGCTTCGGTTTTGGACTGTTACCAAGGGTGCTGCTGCCGAGAACATTCTGCTATGTGTCCTTTAGTGAATGGTCCTATGAATGACATTTTGGGGTCGTTGGGAATGTGTGTGTTCAACATTAGTAGATACTGCCTAACTAACAGTTCTCCAGAGTGGTTGTACCATTTAATTATTCCCACCCAGTTACTCTATGACAGTTCCAGTTTCTTCGTGTCCTTGCCCAAGCTTAATATTCACTTAAAGCCATCCTGATGGGTGTATAGGAATCCTTTATTGTGGTTTTAATTTCTGTTTTTCTGATAACTAATGAGGTTTAGTGCTTTTTCCATACACTTATTGGTGGTATGGCTGTCCCCTTTCATGAAGTTTCTGCTCCATGCTTTTCCCTGTTTTTCTTTTGGGTTCTCTCTTTTCTGATTTGTAGGAGTTCTGTGTAATCTGATTGCTTGGTCTTTCTCAACTCTATATGTTTCAGATTTTTAGTGTTTTTTTCAACTGAATTTTTATTTTATCTATGTTTCCTAAAATTTTAGCAGAAAAGATACTTAATTTTTACAATGATAAGAAGGTGAAACTATTATCGTTTTGAAAAAAAAGTTCTCTAAGTCAAGCAGAGAAAGATAAATACTGTATCATCTCACTTATTTGTGGACTCTTAAAAAAAAAAAAATCCAAAACAAAAAACCCAAGTTCATAGGTACAGAGAACAGATGGATGGTTGACAGAGGTGAGAGGCCAGGGGGTGGGCAAAGTGGGAGAAGTGGGTCAAAAGGTACAGACTTCCAATTATAAGATAAATGAGAAAAAAAAAAGATAAATGAGTCATGAGGATGTAACGTACAGCATGATGACTATAGTTGCTAATACTGTATTGTATATTTGAAAGTTGTTAAGAGAGTAGATCTTTTTTTATATAAATTTATTTTATGTATGTATTTTTGGCTGCATTGGATCTTTGTTGCTACACGTGGGCTTCTCATTGCAGTGGCCTCTCCTGCTGCGGAGCACGGGCTCCAGGCACGCGGGCTTCAGTAGTTGTGGCTTGCGGGCTCTGGAGCGCTGGGTCAGCAGTTGTAGCACACGGGCTTAGCTGCTCTGTGGCATGTGGGATCCTCCCGGACCAGGGCTCGAACCCGTGTCTCCTGCATTGGCAGGCGGACTCCTAACCACTGCGCCACCAGGGAAGTCCCAAGAGAGTAGATCTTAAAAATTCTCATCACAAGAAAAAAAAATTGGTAACTTATTGTGGTGATCATTTTGCAGTGTATCCAAATATTGAATCACTATGTTGTACACCTGAAACTAATATAATGTTACATGTCAATTGCACCTTAGTTATAAAAACCAAACAAAAAAGCCCCACCAAATTCCCTGTTCTTTTTTTTTTTACATCTTTATTGGAGTATAATTGCTTTACAATGGTGTGTTAGTTTCTGCTTTATAACAAAGTGAATCAGTTATACATATGTTCCCATGTCTCTTCCCTCTTGCTTCTCCCTCCCTCCCACCCAAATTCCCTGTTCTTGATCTGCTTTACCTTTCTTTCCCCTTCCCTTCCCTTTCTTCTGTTTTGAACCATTGGTCTGAAACCCACCCTCTCCATCCTCTTCAGCACGTCACTCTTTAACCTCTTTTTTTGTAAAAATTGGTAAATTTAGCCGTGGACCCCTTCTCTGTCTTTCGATTCCCCAGTCTCCCGTAACTCTGGATAGCACTAGCTCCCCAGTTCGCAGGTTTCTTCTCACTTGACTTTCTGATGACCCTGAAACTCCCTGGTCCTCTTGTCTCTTCCTCCTCCTGTGCTTTGCTTAGCTCCCCTGTACGTCTTTGGAGCTCTTTTCCCCACCGCATCCTCTGTTAGCCTCTGAAGTACTCGGGCAGCCTTGGCCACGTGCCGGAGGTCACACCCTTTGGAGAGCGTGGCTGGCCTTCAGCTCTAAAGCCTCTTCCCCTTCCCAGATACCTGCTAGGATACCAGCCCCTGAATGTCACTTTCTCCATCACTTCCACCATCGTCTTCCTCCCCAAACCCGCTTCACCTCCTGGGTTCCTGTCTGTCAGCAGAACTGACCGTACTGCCAGGTAACCAGGACATGAAACGTCAGTCATCTTTGCCTCTTTCCTTTGACCCGTAGCCGGTCTGAGGCTAAATCCTGTCAATTCTACCTCTTCCATAGTAGCTCTGACATAAGAGGAACACAGACATCAACAGTGACGTGAACAGCATCAGCAGTGACTGCTAACAGCGGTCCAGCGCCTCTGTATGCCAGGTGCTGGGGCTAAGTGCTTTGCAGATGCCGCCTCACGGAATCTCAAGTGGCCTTCTGAGGTAGTGCTATTCGCTTCATTTTGCAGGTGAGGACCCTGAGGCCCAGCGAGGTTAGGTAACTTGCCCAAGGCCACTTAGCTGTCACTTGGAAGCGGTGATTCCACCATCTGACTGCAAACTGTACTTCTTTGCTCTATTTCCTTATTTGTAGTTTGATCTCTTTCCCCACCCCAGTCCCCGCCCCTTCCTACCTCAATACTTCTTGACCACATAGCGGTTCCCTCTTAGTTTGCTCTTTTCCCCATTCTAATTCATCCTCTACAAATGTCAGGTATGTCTTCCCCCCAATTTAACTCTCCTCATATCCCTTCCTTGCTTTACTTTCAGTGACTAATTTAGAAGCAACCAGTAAAGGCAAGTTCTCTTTTTTAACTAATTTTTATTGGAGTATAGTTGATCTACAATGTTGTGTTAGTTTCTGCTGTACAGCAAAGTGAAGCATTTATACATATATCTACTCTTTTTTAGATTCTTTTGCCAGGTAGGTCATTACAGAGTATTGAGCAGAGTTCCCTGTGCTATACAGTAGGTCCTCATTAGTTATCTATTTTATCTATAGTAGTGTGTATATGTCAATCCTGATCTCCCAATTTATCCCTCCCCCCACTTCCCCCTTGGTAACCATAAGTTTGTTTTCTACATCTGTGACTCTATTTCTGTTTTGTAAATAAGTTCATTTGTACCATTGTTTTTTAGATTCCACCTATAAGCGATATCATATATTTGTCTTTCTCTGACTTACTGCACTCAGTATGACATTCTCTAGGTCCATCCATGTTGCTGCACGTGGTATTATTTTGTTCTTCTTCTTATTTTTTAATTTTTATGTATATATTTTTTTATTTTGTTCTTTTTTATGGCTGAGTAATATTGGTCTTTACGGACCAGAGTTTGGCCCTGACCACCTTTATGTAAGCTTAGGAGCGGTCTCTGAATAGGCTGTGTATTTTCTCACACTGTTTGCTGAATCCAGAATGTACCCCACACCCCTTAGTTCCACCCTTCCCTGAAACCTCTCCCGTTCTTCAAGCCCTGACTCAAACATTCTCCCTTATGCGAAACCTTCCTGAGCATCCCTGGCCGCTCTCTGTGAACTTCCATAGTGATTTGTAACCTTCCTTCCTGCTGTGGTAAACGGAGCACCTAGTTCTTATGGGTCACTTCTTTGACACCCCTGACAACTCTAGCATAATTCTCAATAATAAGCATTGTATCGATTTGTCCCATAATATTCTGTCAACACAATAAAGGGAATTTGGGCACATTGTTCGTAAGAGCCATGGACGATCATTAATGCCAAAGTCTAAGGGATAAAGGTAATATATTCAATATTTGTTCGCTAGAGCTGCTGTGACAAAGTACCACAAACCAGACGGCTTAAAACAGCAGAAATTATTCTCTCATAATTCTAGAGGTGAGGTCCCAAATCAGGGTGTCAGCAGAGCCATGCTTCCTTGGAAGGCTCTAGGGAAGGAGCCTTGCCCCATCCACCTTCTGGTGTTTCCTGGCAATCCTTGGCATTCTTTGGCTTGTAGGCTCATCTCTTCAATCTCTGTCTCCATTGATACATGATACTCTCCCGTATGTCTGCCTTCACGTGGCCATCTTCCCTCTACGTCTTTGTTTTCTTATAAGGATACCAGTCCTTGGATTAAAGGACCACCCTGCCCCACTGTGGTCTCATTTTAACTAACGATATCTGCAGTGACCTTATTCCAAATAAGCACTGTCAAGTATGTCTCATTATTCTAATGTTTTGACATCTGGGGCTTGACTGACCCTGGGGAGACTGCCCTTCCTGGGGCTAACCAATTCCTAGAGATATTTAACCTGAGCACACTTTCCATGTGCAGACTAACCAATCCAGAGCCCGTTTTTCCCTCCCCGACCCCATCTTTCGGGTTCGAACACTCCAGACCAATATTCTTCTGCCTTAACTGCCTCAGAGCCAGGAACCAGGTAATCAGGAACAATCTCTATACCCCCGAGCCTGCTGAAAAAATTCACAGCAACCAGTCTTAAGCCTGCTTACCCTGCCTTGCCTGTTCCTTCATGTGGATACTGCAATAAACCCTCTTGCCCACATTTTCCTTTTGCTCATTGCCTCCTGACCTCCCCGGTGCTTCCCCATGCGGCCCTGCATGCCATGCCATGCCTCCCGTTTCTAGAGATCTGTGAGGACAAGCGTCTTCGTTCCTGAGAGTTGTTTCCATGTCTGCGTGTCTTACCACACCTGATAAAAACAAATCCCTGGTACATTTAAAAATAGTCGCATTCTGAGATACTGGGGTGGAGGAGGGTTTGCAGTTTCAGCATATCATTTGGGGGGGATAAAGTTTAACCCATAAAAGGGAGGAACCTAATCCTGGTATTTTATTTGCATTCCAATGTGGGGCAGTGACCCAGTGACTAGACTCATCAGGTAAGCGAGGAGCAGACTTGAGGTGCAGCATGCCAGAGGGAGAATCCGTAGTTGCCCTCTCTTCTTAAATATCAGCAGAGGGAAAGGCACTAATTGCAGCCCCGCTGACATTACGTCATAGGGGGAGGCATAGAAGATTCATAATAGGGAGAAAGATGGATGGATGGATTTTCTTTTCCTTTGAAAAGTGGCAAAATACATGTAAATTATCTGCTTGAAGATTTAACGGATGAGCTATTGTAATTGTTTTTAGGAATATATTTGATTCTGAGTTCTCTGCTAACCATTTTTTTTCTTTTTCTTTTCTTTCTTTTTTTCTTTTCTTAAAAGAAAGCGGCAGCCCAGAATCTCGTGTTAACGCTATCCATTTCTTGGTACACAAACTGCCGGAGAAAAATAAAGAAATGTTGGATATTCTGGTGAAACACTTAACAAAGTAAGCCTCTTTTTCTTCCGAACTTGCTTTATTTTGCTCTGGGCGCCGTGCGGTGGTGTCAGATATGTAACACTTGGAGCTGGGGCTGTTTACACAATACCAGGGACCACACCTGCGAGGGCAGGCTGGACACTTGCCTTATTGTGTGTGTTTTGGACAAGAGTGATGAAATATGATGCTCTCATGAAGTCGTGTAATTATTTGCTTAACGTCACTGCCAGCAACTCAGGGTTTGATTTGAAGTAAGAAAAGAGAATCTTATACATTTCCCTGCTTACAGATTCTGGAAATGTGATTATAAGCCTGTTAGCAAATTTAGCGTTGGTTTCACACCTACCTAACTCTGAGTCTGAACATGTCCTTCAAGTTTGTTTAATCCAATAATACGTGGTTATTTCATAGGATCCAGTTTATTCCTTTCACTCCCTCTTTACAAAGCAAGCAAAAACTAAGAATTCAGTGGAAAAATTAGCTCTTTCTTCGTATATAAAGGACTCCTAGATCACTGTAATTGTAAAATTTTAGAGGTGGGAGGAAGCTGAGGAATGCTGGGTTTTACAACCCATATTTCACATGAAAAAGAAACTGAAGGCCAGAGGATATTATGAGTTTCCAAGGGTCCTACTGCTAGTAAAGCTGTTCATTCATTTGGCCAGAAAATATTGGTTTCTTAAGCCTTCTTAAGGTGCTAGCTGATACAAAGATACATAGTTGAACAAGATAGACAAAGTCCCTACTTTCATGAAGTCCCTTCTTTCTAAGACAGAAAAGATAATAAACATTAAAAATAAAAATATAAAATAATTTCAGGTGATAAATGGTAAAAAGACCAAGTAGAGTGAGAGATAAAGAATATATGTTGGGTTTTGGACTATAAAGTGGGTTGTTATGGAACTTCGTTTCTGAGGATGAGACCTTTTGAGTTGAGACCCAAATTAGGTTGCAGGGCTGCTGAGAACAGTTGTGCAGGTTGTTCACTGCACAGTGGTACTGGGAGAGGGATGAGTTGGGTGTTCTGATCAAGCTCTGTGTGCTTGTGAAGGTGATTCTTACAAAGGTGCCGTGTGGTCTAGTAGTGCCTGGAAGCGAGGGTATAATGACCTGGGGAAAGAAGCAATGTTCTAGGTAGAAAGGAACAGTAAATGAAGGTGTTCAGAGACACAAGCTTAGCATACACATAGAATTATTAAGAAAGATGCTGTGGTTAAGCAGAGCATCAAAGAAAGGGAGGTAGGAAGGTAGGCAGGGACCCCATCACATGGGGCCTTGCAGATGCGGTGATCTCAGTGGCAGACGCTGAGGACAGTTGAGTCTGGCTCCTAGTTTTTAGGGAAATACAGAATTGCAAAATACTCTGCATGCCACAGTTATTGCCCCTTCTTTTAACCAGAGACCTTTCTTCCCCCCCCTCATCTTATTAGTGTTTCAAATCACTCCAAGCAGAACCTCATGACCGTGGCAAATTTAGGAGTGGTGTTTGGACCAACTCTGATGAGGCCACAGGAAGAAACTGTTGCTGCCATCATGGATTTGAAGTTTCAGAATATTGTCGTGGAAATTTTAATTGAAAACCATGAAAAGGTAAAAGTGCTTTTTTTTTTTTTCCCCCCAGAAGGGAATTCCTGTTTTGGGCTTGTCCCTGTGTGAGGTACAACTGTCCTCTTAGATTTTCCTTCTCTCTCTTTTTATTTAATGATTTTATTATCATGATGGTGAGCCTGGTTCTGAGAAGTCCTCATGGAGCTTCTGTCTTTGGATGGAGTTCCACGAATCTGAAGCTTTACCCGGTCTTCTGTTATCTCATTGGTTTAAGGAAGCAACGTTTAATCCAGATGCAGATGAATATCGGCAGTGTCATTGTGGACTGTTTATGGTTTTTGCTGCCTTTGTTCCTATCCTTGGATTTCTCACTGAAATTCTGTTTACTGTAACACAGGGAACACATTTTTTGTCAATCTGTATCACACTCTCCCCAGAAAAACACACACAACTGTCCCTCTCCCTACAGTTGTGCTAACAATTTCAGGGGATTCACAGCATCCTCAAACCCGGGGCCTCCAGGTTGAGAATCTCTGGTTTAAAATGAATCTTAGGTAACATATCCTGTTGTTTGTTTCTCTGTATTCAAGGGAATACATGATTTTTCAAAATACAATAGACTCTTTCAAGAACTTTTAGATATTTTTCCCCCCTTTATTCTGTTCATATAGATCAGGACCTTGCTAATAACTTTCCTCACTTTTAAGATAGGGAATTGGAAAACTTAAAATGCTTGGTCAACAACTTTAATTGTTTATAAATTTTCTAAAATATTGAGATTGCGTTATATGCCAAGCATGTATTAGGTGCTGGGAGGTGAAGATGAACATTACAGTCCCTGATGGAAAGCGGGTCATGATCTAGGGGGTTGAGCCCTGTTTCGGGACTTCTGTCCCACAGCACACATCCCTGTCTAACATATTATGCAATTGACTTATTTTTCTAGTTGTTATCTATTTCTTTCTTCTAGATCTTTGAGGGCAAAGATCTTTTTGCACATTTAGAACAATACCTGGTATTCCTTAGGCACTTGGTTAGTATTTATTTGGTGAAGTAATGGATTCAATGAAATTTCTGGGAGTCAGGGGAGTGGGAAAGAGACAGATGAAGAGAGGTGTAGTCCTTTTGCACAAGTGTTGCGAGAACATTTCTTGGATTCTTGTTGCGTTTGCTGTTGGCTAGAGCAATTCTAGCTGGTGCAAATATCGATTCCCTCTGAAAAGCTAGGCTTGAAACCTGGTTAGAGATTTGCTTTATCCGTATGGTAAAAGCAGCTTGTTTTGTGGGTGTCAGACATTGGTGGGGTTTTTGGTTTTGTTTTTTGGTAGCTAGTGGTGCATTTATGCCTCCTCTTATGGCCCCGTCAAACTGTCATTAATATGTACGGAAGTATCCAGACAGCTTCAGGGCACGATGGCTACTATTCGTTTTGAGAAAAAGAAATAATTAGACTATAAGCTTCGAGGCAATGTTTAGGAGCGCAACTATCATTAGATTAAATCCCCATTAAGAGAACCTTTATCCAATTTATTTGTGAAAATACTGGTTCTGGGTCTTGCTCTTGGATAAAAGGTTCTCCATCTAATGCCGTAGCTTCCTATTTCCTTCTCTTATTTGAAGCTGGGAAGATAAGTACATGAGTTTTTTCTGCTGGGAAATCGATAGGGCTGCTTTCACCTTGTTAACCAAGCTTACAGGAATTCCAAGTGGCATTGGTGAGCCAATTATAATAGTTAACAGCAGATGGAACTGGACCCACTCTCGGAGATGCAGCTTCATTGAACGAAGTAGAGGGCTTTCGGTTCTCCCTCTCTCCCTTTCGGTGGCCAGGCTAGATAGTGCTGTGAACGCATAACCAATACTGATTGCAGTCCTGAGGTTTCCTACCAAGAGGAGGTGAGATAGTGACTTTCAGATTCTTCATTGAGTGTGTGAGTTTAGCTTTGGAAGCAGAGGGTTGCTTGGGGCTGGGTAGGGGCAGTGAGCTTGGATTAGTGAACATTTTTGAGAACTTAATATCCCTATTACCCCTTTATTCACCCCTTCAATTTCATCCTTGTCCACTGTCACTCTCACTCCCAGCTCATTGTTCATGCTCAAGTGGTCTTCACTTCGGAGTCCAGGCTCTGCTATGAGGAGGAGTATTTCTGCTAACAAGGGTGATTGCGTAGAAACACTTTGTAGGGGTGTCTGGCCCCAGCTGAGCCATACGTTTCCCTGACAACTGATCCACGTGCACCGCCCGAAGGAGCTGGTGTTTTACTTGAATGTAGTGAGGGAGAGATACGGCTCCTCTTAATGTCTGAGAACAAAGAGAAAAAGAGAGAGGGAGGAAGGATAGCAAACGTTAAAAAGAATCGTCTCGTGAGGAAGGAAACAAAATTATCATTAAAAAGGAGGGGAAACTAGCAATGAAATGAAACGGCCTAGGTGGTGTCTATGAAGGAGAAGGAATTGGGGGGTGGTGGGCGGTAATGACAGTAGAAGGGAAATGTTTTCTTTTCCTCAGTTACTTATTTTTCTTCCCTAGGAATGTGAAAAATGGTAACTCTGACTAGGAAAGTCACTAAGTCAGAAAAGGAAACTTTCAACATATAATGAAAGTAAGAACGCTCCAGATTAATTTCGGAGTTAGAAAAAGACCCTTGGTTAATCTGCTTTGGAGATCACATCTTATCCAAGCCTCTTTGTTGTTTTCATAAAATCCATATGTACTTTATAGGAAACTTAATCCATATGTTTTGGCTTCACTTCCACTCAGTACATTAAGATGTTGTTTTAAAAGAAGTGTTCGCGGGCCAAAAAAATTATCAAGTTCTTTCTTCTCTTGCAAACCAGAAAATTGCATTTCCCAGGTGGAAAGGGTACTGTGAAATTCCCAAGGATTTTCAAATTGGGGTTGTGCCTCAGAAATGTGTGAGTTCTGCATATGTTTTGTTCTTAAAATATACAGTTGTCCCTCGGTATCTGGGGGGGGATTGGTTCCAGGACCCCCTGCAGATACCAAAATCCATGGATGCTCAGGTCCTTTATATAAAATGGCAGAGTATTTACATATAACCTATGCACATTCTCCCATATACTTTGTCATCTCTAGATTACTTACAATACCTGATACAGTGTAAATGCTATGTAAGTAGTTGCCAGCATGCAGCAAATGCAAGTTCTGCTTTTTTTGGAACTTTCTGGAACCTTTTTTCCCAAATATTTTCGATCTGCTGTTGATTACATCCGCTAATGGGGAACCCACGGAGGACGGACTGTACTTGTTACGGATTAATTCAGTACATCTGTCATGAGTGCCTGCTCTGAATCAGACATGGTGTGAGATTTGGGAGAAGTGAAGACAGTCCTGTAGGGAAAAGAAGAAATGGTGGAGAGTAAGCGCTCTCACACAGATAGAGAGAGAGCCGCCGAGACTCCCGAGGAGAGTTTATGTCCACCTGTGGGGAATCTGGAACGTTTCCTGAAGAGGTGATTTGAGTAGGTTTTAGAATGGAGTTTGAACAGGTGGAGGTGTTTTAAGGGGACACTTCAGGTGTGGGGCATGATGTCATCAGAGAAACAGAGCAGGTGTGTGTTCTGGGAACACGAGGCTCCTGTTGGCAAAGGGGCGAGCGGTACGAGATGAGATTGGAAGGAGATCTGGGCCAGGTGTGGGGAGTTTCAGACGGCCCCCTTAGGACTTTGGATCTAACTTTAGAGGTATCGGGGCCTCTCGTGGTTTTTAAGATTAAGCCTCTCGTGCTTAACCTGGCATCAGGGTTGGCAACAGAAAGTAGAGGAATAAAAGACCAGGTGAGAGGTCACATGGCATGGTTGTGAGAGTGGTGAGTTACACGTGGAGAGCATCAGTTTGTGAGGTGGGATAGACACAGTCCAGGCACTGCATTTGTACCTCAGAAGAAGGTGTTATAAATGATGCTGAATATTCCATCCTGGGAGAATATTGGTGTTATTAATGGAAGGAGGGGAAAAATGGGTTTGGGGCAGAAGGTGAGTTCCGTTTATAACATGCAGAATTTTAGTTGTTGTCTGGATATCCAGCAAGATAAGCCCAGCAGACAGTTGGAGATGTGGGGCTCAACCTGGGGAGAGAATTTAGTGGGAGAAAGTGTACCATATGGTGTAAAGACATGAGGTAGATGTGAGAAAGAATTCCGTGGTGCATCTGTTATATACGGTGTTTATCTCATATGACCTGTGTCTGTGTGTGTGTAATGCCCATTGCGTATATATATGTAATGGTATCCTTATATGTGTAAAGAATTCATATTACATATCTTATCCCTTTATGCATATGAGAAAAACCGAAGGGTAAAACATCCCGTGCTCACGGCCACACAGCTAGTGAGTGGCAGTGCCTAGGTTTGCACTAAGGATTGTTCGACCCCAAAGCTTTCATTACTCAGAGAGGAGAAGAACAATATCTTTGAGAAATAATGAGATTTTACTCTTAGTGATAAAAGAGGAGCCAGAAGAAGCCCAGACGAGTTCAGTGTCAGGGTGGTCAAGGGGTGTTGTCAGTGATGCCAGTTGCTGTCAGGAGATGGGCAAGTATGAGGACTAGTGGAAGGCGTGTTCTCTCCAAGAGTGAGATGTCTGTTGAGAGCAACTTGTAAGGCCTTAAACGTGTGAGTGTTCAGGAATGGATGATAATAAGTCTGGATCTACTTCCAGTTTTTCCCATGTGACAGAAGAACAGATGGGAGGAAAAGTCAGAGCAGCCGTGACAGGGAAAGGAAGGATGACGGAGGACGCGTACACCTGCGTTGTCCACGGCTTGCTTATTATTCTCATATTCTGATCACCTGTCAGCTCACAGCTGGGGTGGGGGCTGTCTTTAGAGGAACTTCGTTAAATAGGTGTGTAAAGAACGCTATCGAGTTACAGGATCTGTTTAAATTGAGCCTATTCTGCTATTTTATACATTTTTAATGTCATAAAAGAAATATATATTTATAATGTGACTCAGCCTTTTCTGTGCCCTGCCTCAGTCCCTCGGGGCCCTTGAAGATTCAGAAGAGCCTTTGAGAATCATCAAAAAAAAAAAAAAACCCACCATATCAGGGTGGTTCTCTTTTCATATCTGCCTTGTTTTATGTTAATGTTTAAACTGCCAATTTATATAAAGTAAGGTACATAATGTTACCCTTAACCAAATCACTTTACAAAATACATGCCATAATATAGTTATAATCCAGGTTATATTTATCTTGTTAAGGATTTTCGTTGGATTTTCAGTGTGATAGGTTGCTTTCATGGTCACTGATTCTCCGAGGGTCAGTAGGTTATGAAGTTTTTGGATTTTTTTTCTAGTATTAGCCTTTATGTAGTACAGTTTCTGTGGACCACAAGGTGCTAAGAGTTTGTTTACATAAAACTTTTCCAGACTTCCCTGGTGGCGCAGTGGTTGGGAGTCCGCCCGCCGATGTAGGGGACGCGGGTTCGTGCCCCGGTCCGGGAGGATCCCACATGCCACGGAGCGGCTGGGTCCGTGAGCCATGGCCGCTAAGCCTGCGCGTCCGGAGCCTGTGCTCTGCAATGGGAGAGGCCACAACAGTGAGAGGCCCGCGTACCGCAAAAAAACAAACAAACAAACAAACAAACAAAACTTTTCCTTGGTGAGGATTCCTATAAGTTTGCTAAAAGAAGCATATTCACCTTTGAAGTGAGCTCTGTGTCAGTCTGTCTCATTTTTCCTGGTGAGAAAACGGAGGCCGTTCGGGATGGTGACGCTTTGTTGGAAAAGGCTGACCACGTTCTTGTTCACGAGTTTCTTCAGTAGGTTGTGCTTTATCAAAGCACCTTTGTAACATAGGTTACAGAGTTCTTGAATAGGCTGTGTCCTCCAGTCATAGAGGAACCTAGAAACAGTAAAGGTGAGAAGGACGTATACATTTCCCCTCAGGTGTCCAGCGGAATCCCCGGAATATTAAATTACATGCACATGGACAAGGGTATCCAGTGGTGCAGTGCATCACTTCTGTTAACCTTGGGACTGACTTTCTGACCTGCATCCTCCTGTCTTTGCCAAAAGCTAGAAGAACGTGTCTCTGCTCCCAGGTTCGTGGTGGGATGGATTCCCTGTTCAGGCCCCACCTGCAGTCCACGTGTGGTCTGTTTCTGGGTCCAGGGCAGCCCGTTCCTCCGTTCCTGAAGCTTCAGAAACCACACCCAGCCTGACTCTCTCCTGCGGGTTGATCTCTGTCATCCTTTAATGCCAGTGAGGCCCAAGTGAGTAGCATGCAAACCATTTTTCACTGAGCGCGAGGAACCTTCCAGGCTTAGGGCATGCTTGTCATTTAATGGGGAAAAGAATCCTTTTTAAAAAAGAATCCAGCCTGAACTGCATCTTGATTGAGCTTTGCTGGCCCTGGGTTGCTAGGCAGCAGCAGTTTTCATGCGACAGGAAAAGAAATATCTGAAGTACCAGCAACAACAATAAAACTCCAAAGTTTCTAAAAGTTGGTGTCTGCCTGAGTCATGACCCCTCAGCCTAGAGGTCAAATCCTGCAGCAAGAATATTTGACAAATTTTCAAAGGTTTTTTTTTTTTTTTTTCTTTTCCCCTTGCAGTTTTCATAAGTGTCCTCCTTGGCACAGCCATGAAAACGTACTTTACTGTTACTTTTTTTTTTTTTTTCCTCAACAGGGCTGTGCATTTTCTGGTGTGTTTAGAAAGAAGCTTTAAAAGCACAGAAAGCTTGGTCTTTCTCGTTCCTTTAAGGAGAGTTGGAAAATAATAATGACATTGTCTTCTGCTCTTTTCGTTTAGCTCCGGCATGGGATGTCTCTGCTGTGGGCTGTGCTATAGCTCTGGAGATGGTAGATAATATTTTCCCATGGGACTAGAGTGTTTTGATGCAAGCGAATTCTGTCACATTTTCCTGTCCAGTAGAGACAAGGCACTGGGACTGTCTCTGGAAGATCGAAGAGCTACGGTGTAGAAAGCGGGGCGGGGAGGTCTATTCTCTGTTGTCTGAGAAAGCATACTCGGTCCAAGTGAGTGGAACTTGCTGGGGGGTGAGTTTTTGATTCAACAGAAGGCAGAACTCCATAATATTTGTAATAATGAGACTGTGTTCCTAGTAGAGATGGGTCTGAGGAGTTGGAGGAAAGCTGGCAGATGGCTGAGGTCTGGCCCACTCTGAAAGTCTTGGCCAGAGACCTTGGAGATGCAGAGCTGCAAAGACAGGTCCTCCGAGCTTGTCTCAGCACTTGGCACTTGACACTGAATCAGCGTTGGTAGAATTCAGAATGGTGAGGAGGAAACAATTTTATGTTGTTTATATTCCCAGCAATACCCAGAGTCCTTGGAAGGGAAAATAAGGATGTAAGCGTGAGGGGTGGGCGTGGCGTGGTGTGTGTGTGTGGGCCCTAGAGAAGCAACCTTGACTTTCCTTAGGGGACAGCAGAGTGTAGGGTGCTTATGGGCTTGGCTTTTGCATGGACAAAGCGCCCCCTTTTAACTTTTCTTTGTAAAATAAAGAAACCGGCTTTCAGAGCTGTCTCTTCCGTATCTCTCAAGACAAAGTTGAGAACAGTAATAATCTCAGCCAGCAGAGGGATGCTTATGTGCTGGTACCTAGGCTCCGCTCCTCGTGTGACATTTTATTGAAATAATCTGGTGACAGTATCACAGAATGTAGCAGAGCCAGCTCGAAAGGAGAATTCCTTGGGTTGGAATCTCAGCTCCACCAAGTTGTGTGACTTTGGTGACCCGAGCCCCCCACTTAACCTCATCATCAGATTCCTCACCTGTGAAAGAGGAAAAGCTGAAGTACCTATCCAGCAGAGACCTGTGTTGAGGATGAGGTGAGCTGTTTTACAGATGAGGAAAACGAGGCTCAGTGAATTGCTCAAGTGGCCAGGCTGGGGTTTGAACTCCGTCTGTCTGCCTCCAAAGCCTACTCCTGACATCTACAATGTAGCTGTCCGATCATGTGTATGTAAATATGCACATTTCATACGAAACTAATGACTTATTTGTGTTTTTCAAAAGACTTTGTATTTTTTAGAACCATTTTAGATTTATAACAGAATTGAGAGGAAGGTACAGAGATTTCCAGTACCACCCCCTCCGCCCCCATGCGTGCAGAGCCTCCTCCATTTGTTACAACCAAGGGACCCACCCTGGCACGTCATTATCACCAGAGTTTATTTAGGGTTCGCTCTTGGTGTTGTACCCTCTTGGGTTAGGCCAAATGCGTTATGACACGTATTCATCACGATCATCAGTGTGTTTTCACGGTTCTGAAAATCCTGTGCTCAGTCTGTTCATCTCCTCCCACCCATGCCCTCCCCACCCGCCAGCCTGGCCACCAATGACCTTTCTTTTTTTTTTTTTTTTTTTTTTTGCGGTACGCGGGCCTCTCACTGCTGTGGCCTCTCCCATTGCGGAGCACAGGCTCCGGACGCGCAGGCTCAGCGGCCATGGCTAATGGGCCCAGCCGCTCCGCGGCACGTGGGATCCTCCTGGACCGGGGCACGAACCCGTGTCCCCTGCATCAGCAGGTGGACTCTCAACCACTGCGCCACCAGGGAAGCCCATCCATCACTGATCTTTTTACTGTCTTTATAGTGTTGCCTTTTCCAGGTGTCACATAGTTGGACTCATACAGTGTGAGCCTTTTCAAATTGGCTTCTCTCACTGAGTACTGTGCATCTAAGGTTCCCCCACATCTTTTCACGGCTTGGTAGCTCATTTCTTTTCAGTGCTGACTTGTTTGTATTTTGAGAGAACCAGGATGATTGTTATGTAAATGACTGTTACACCCAGTGGGTGAGGACGGGAAAGCAAACTCCTCTCACCTGGCCTTCTTCCCGCCGCTCAGGTGGCTTCCCTGTGACATACAGCCCACTTCTGAGATGCATTCTTTCTAGGCTCGGCAGGCGGGGTCAAGGCCTCTTAGGCTCACCATTGATGAAAGCTCTAGCTAAGCCCTGGTGACCCTCCTCATCTTCATCACCATCAGCATCATTAATATAGGATAACAGGGCTTCTCTGGTGGCACAGTGGTTGAGAGTCCGCCTGCCGATGCAGGGGACGCGGGTTGGTGTCCCGGTCCGGGAAGATCCCACATGCCGCAGAATGGCTGGGCCCGTGAGCCATGGCCGCTGAGCCTGCGCGTCCGGAGCCTGTGCTCTGCAACGGGAGAGGCCACAACAGTGAGGGGCCCGCGTACCGCAAAATAAAAATTAAAAAAATAGGATAGCAGTCTGCCTGATACTTATCAAGTGCTCATACCGTATTCTACATCATGATCTCGTTTAGTACCTGCTCAGCGACTCTATATGTCTAACGTCTCAGGTAGACGTTATCATCCTTATTTTACAATTTGGAAAATGGGGCCTAGGGTGAAATTCGCCCACGGTCACGCAGCTGGGAAATGGCGACGATGGGATTGGAACCCAGGACTGTCTGGCTCAGAGGTTGGAACTGTCAAGCCTTCTACTCTACTGCTGCTCCTTCCATTCTAAGTGGCTTTCAGTGGAAGGCTTTGTGTTCAGGGTCAGTGCCTAATGGGCAGGGCTGCAATATTCTGATGCTCAGGAACAGCAGATCTGGAATATATGTAGATTGAACTACATCACTAAAAACAGTATTTTGATGTCTCACATATATTTTCAGATATCTAAAATTACACCGAATAGTATAAGTGGGAAAACATAAATATGGAGTTATCAGTTCAATAATATGTAAAGAACTGATTTTTCAAAACTATAAACCAGAGGATTGAGAATAAGCTACATGTTTTTAGCAAAACCTTTAGAATTAAAAATGATAAGTTTGTACCATATAGTATGTGTATTGTTGAAGCCTATACCATGATAACATAGCCATTTGCATCAGACTAGGATACTTGCAGAGAAAAGGTTTTTTTTTCTCCTCCTTTCTCCTGGAAAGATCTCCTGCTGCTTTGTAGACAGGGCTGGGAAAAGGGCATTTTTCTAGACTGTCCCCCCTCATCTGTAGTGTCCTGTAAGTCACTTAGTACAGATATGTCCTAGCGGACAGCCCAGCCCCCAGCGGCTTGCTGTGGAGGTCGACCCCTCCAGCACGTTCGTGTGACGTTGTGCTCCTCTTACTTAGGTCTGCTGATTTAGGCCAGTTGGATGCAGAAGAGCAGACACGGTGGAACCTGGGCTGAGTGAGATTCTGTCTCCTAGAGATTTGGAGTTGGGATGTGGGGAAACGCAGTCCGTTACTGTGAGGTGGCTTTTGGGCTTGGGGCTGAAGAACCCCTGGGATGAGTCCAGTACCAAGTGGAGGAAGGCAGTGCTCTGGGAAGGATCGGGAAGCTGATCCCAAGAGGGATGCAGAGGCGAGAAGCGGAGACTTGTTGGTTGACTCTTGATGGCCTCAAGCTCCTAATTCAGGCAAGTGTTGAGTTCCAGCTCTTTCTGCTTTCTGCTACTCCTTTTAATAAATCCCTGTTTAATTATGTCAGCTTGGTAACATTCTGGTTGCAACCAAGTCGTCTTTGGAGAGTGTGAGAAAATACACAGTGCAGGATTCTGGCCAGTTTGATAAATTCACAGATAGTTTATTCATTAGCTTTGATTTTGGCTCAGTTTATGTTTCAGTGACTTCACGTAGCCCCTGTATGTCCTTGAGGTCAGCTGCTCCTTGCACCCAGTCCTTATGAAAACAGAGCAAGTGGGTCTGGTTGATGCAGTTTTAGGTAGAAACTCGTACTTTGAGGTCACCCAAATCTTAACTTGTTGGTCGGTTCCCATAACTATATGATTAGACCTTCTTTAACTTTCTTCTTCAGTTTTCTCCTCTTGGACCGAGGTTGAAACCGGAAATGGCTTTCTTCTCAATTCTCATATCATTTCTTTTTTGGCCAGGTAATTGTTTTCCTAATGCTTGGTCTCCAGTATTGTACCCCCCACTGTGTTCTTATACATCTCCCGGCAGGACGGTCCTCTGGTCTGCTGTTCAGTCAGTCAGTTGACATTTTAAAGTCCACTCACGCATCCAACATCCTTTTCCTCTATCAAGAGCAGTAGTTTTGAAGCCTTACTACATTAAGACCCACTTTGAAAATTTAAAGAAAACTTTGGATCCTGTTCCCAGAAAGCAGTGTAGTATATATACACAAAAAATATATATACAACTTTAGGAATTTTGGGGACTCCCAGGTCAAGAACCTAGAACCATAGGGAAACCAAGAGCTGCAGGATAATCCTTGAGGAGTTAAGGTCCAGAGCATTTCTTCAGGCTCGACTTTTCTTGCCTTTTGCTGGTGACTTACTTTCCACACTTCTGCTCAGGAGCTGGGCGGGGGTCAGGTAAGGATTCATACTTTATTTATTCTTTTTAATATCTTTATTGGAGTGTAATTGCTTTACAATGGTGTGTTAGTTTCTGCTGTATAACAAAGTAAATCAACTATATGTATCCATGTATCCCCATATCTTCTCCCTATCCCACCCCACCCTCTAGGTGGTCACAAAGCACCGAGCTGCTCTCCCTGTGCTTTGCAGTAGGTTCCCACTAGCTATCTATTTTACATTTGGTAGTGTATATATGTCAGTGCCGCTCTCTCACTTCACCCCAGAGGATGCATACTTTTTTTCCTATGTTCCCCACTTGGGACCAGCCGCCCAGGAAACCTTTCATGGAAGTATTGATTGCTTGTCTGGGCCATAGACAGTAGGAGTCCCCACTGAAAGGCATTGTGCTTAAATAGCAAAAGGCAGCCCCTTTGTATTATTTTGAGATGTGCTGGTGTGTTCAGACTTCTGCCACAGGGGGCAGAGGGTGGAAATCAGCCCGGGGGCAGATTGAAGAAGGCCCCTCTGTCCAGGTCAGGTCTTCCTACAGCAGCCTCGTTATCTCATTTGAATTCTTTCACATTTCCCTGAAGTTAAGCCCGTTTTGAAACCCCACTGCTGCGTTTAGTCAGTGATAATGGACCATGTGCTAGTGTCTCAGCTCCTGCGTCTTCAGTATAGCAAACACTGATGTCCTGTGCAACTGGTTAATGAATATTCAACTGCCTAATGAATATTAGGCAGACGTCCTACCCAACTGCCTTTAGAATGGCTAAACGAAGGGTTGACGGTCTTAGCTCATGGACCCTGGGGAGTAATTGTTCTCTTTCTCCTAGACTTCCATTCATCCTCCGATTTCCACTGGAGCTAAAAGTCAGAGTGGGTACAGTGACTGCTTGATGAAGCAGGCTGCCACTGAGGGTCCTCCAAATCGAGGTCTTCCCATTAAGTCTAGCGCCTGCCTCCTTGGGTGTGTCCGGGGTCCTCAAGACCACTCCCGTGTCCCGGGATTTGCTGGAAGGACTCATGGGACTCAGCGTGTGGTTGTACTCACAGCTTAGGTTTATCACCGTGATGTAGTGAGGACATGCCAAGGAGAAGATGACGACACAGCTGGGGTCTGGAGGAATCACTGGAATTTTCCTTATGCTCTCACCTCCTCAGAGGGGTCACACACAGCGGACTCTTCCCCCAGCACCGAAAACGCAGCCACAAGCGTATAACGTGTCTGTTCAGGGAAGCGCCTTAGAGACTCAGTGCCTGTCGGGAGATAGTCATATCGTCATCCTTTGCTGAGCGGGTACTGAAATCCAGACTCCCATAAGGAAAGCCGGTGTTCCGCATCACACCAGCGCGTGCACATTTATGTGGAGACGGTTGAGTCACAGTGGGCCCTCCTAAGCATTTTGGGAATGTTTCATTTCAGTTTAGAGAACTGTTGATCAGCCAAGTTGCCAGACGTCAGCCAGGGACCAGCTTTGCAAGCGGGGTTTTCTAAGGATGGCCTCCCTAGGCCTGCCCCGTTTCCTCTTTTCTGTACACCGGGCATCTTTTACCTGCCACGGTGAGGAGCTTGAAGGGCAGCGGCGAGGGTGAGTTCCTATTTCTCCTGCAAGGATGTTCTCTGTCGTTGGGATTCAGAGCCCTTCCTCTTTTGCTTTGGAAGCACCTTCCTTATATTAGCAGGGAAGTGCCCATTGTCAGCACTGTTGAAAAGTGCAGGGTGAGTTTTGCCGAGACGCATGGGAATCGAGAACGATGTGGTCCGTACAGGTTAAGTCAATTTCAAGCCATACCGCCTTATGTCACTGGATTAATTTGGCACCGTAGGAAACGTCCCTCAAAAGCCTTCCTTGTTTTAACTTTCCACTTGGTTGATTTCTCCATAAGGGTGACCCCAAAGGGCAGGAATCAGTTTTGTTCGCTTTGTTTCTGTTTTCACCCTTAAGCTCTGTTGAGTGCTGTCTTTGGGGCCCCATGTTGTCTCAAGGATCAAGGTGCTATCATGTCTGTCCTGCCCCCTCCCTTTTGCGTCTGGTCAAAACCGACCTCCTTGTCTCAGCTTGGTCATCATGGTATCTGGGTGACACCGACACTCCTCAGATCTGCTCCTTCTTCCATTTAATCTTCTGGAATTTTCTTCAGAAAACCTTTTTGTTAGAAAATTTGAAGAAGTCCCTGCAGCCTTTAGTCCGTATTCCTTAGGTGAGCTTTCCATCGAGTATTAACTGTCTTCCTCCTCCCACGAGCTTTCTCAAGGTCATTATTTCTTTTCATGCAGATATTTGAAAAATTATTACTAACTCGCCTTTTTTTGGGGGGGGCAGGTATCTTCATGATATCCATACTAAAAGTACCCCCTAATCCAGAGCGATTTAGGGGGAGGGTTGATTTTTTACTTCAGTCCTCTCCTGACCAGGTAGTGGTGAATTCTGTTGATCTTGATGCAGAAGTGTGTGTTTGTTGTTACGCTAACATACAAGTATCTGGAATTCTTGAGTAGAGTAAGACCTAATCACCTAAAGCTTCCTAAAGATATGTATATACGGTACATAGTCTGGAATCTGCTTCAAAATAATCTGGGTGATGTGGATGAACTAAAGTTGGTCATCGGTTAGGGACTGATGTAGGTAGGTGATGTGGACATAGGAGTTCATTAAAGTATTATTTTTACTTGTATATATATGTCGGAAATGATTGATGATAAAAGTTAAGTGATCTGATATTTGGTGTTGGCATCATTTCTTTTACACAGTTCATTATTCGTTCCACAAACATTTTAAAAGCTGCTCCTTGCCTTGTAGTATATGGACAGGGACAAAAGATTTTAAAAAAAAAAAAGCAGGTCTTGCTTTCCAGAAGTCCAGCCTTTAGCGAGAAAGACAACAGTGCAACTAACTCTGACACAGCCGAAGTCTAGTTCCCTGGCCTCAAGATAATGTGTTTGAGTTTGGACCTCTGAGAAACTAGTCGCTTTCTTTGTCCAAAGCCAGGTTAAGACCATTTCTGCACATGAAAGACTTCATGTACTAGGCATCCCTTGGTGAATCACCTTAGTTGTTTCTTCAGAAGATGTTTACCCCTTCCATTCGCAGCAGTGAGCGAGGCCTGCAGGGGATAGGGTGGGTATAATTATGAAATGCAAGGTTCCTTTTCCTTAGCAGACTAGAATGTTCGGAAGAGGCTCGGCTCTAAGGGCTTCCTGAGCCCTGGTGCTCCAGACTGGCTAGCTCTAGTTCAGACCAGGAGTCGACCAGCTAATGCCGAGAGGGTAGGAAGCATGGGTTTGTCTGCAGTTTACAGATGCAGGCAAGAAACTGAAGCTTGGGGAGTTGATATTAACCAACCCAAGGTCACACAGCTTGCTTTATTCATTTATAGCCTGCCTCGTTCCAAGAAGGATTCCAGGCCATGAAGCCACACAGTAAGAAAATTCCTTGTGGTCCCTCTAACCATCCCAAGAAAAACAAGGCCATATTTTTTTTTTTCTTTTTGAGCTTAAATGGTGCATAGTGTTTCAGTCAGTATTACTGCATGGATAGCTCTAAATTTAAATTGAACAAAAGTGCTTATGTATGTCTCTGTTGGAATGTGTGGGAGTCATAAAGGAAATCTCTGTATTTGATTTCATAAAGTCATGAGCATTCTATAGTCGCTTGAGCCACACATGCCAGCGCCTGGTTGTGTGCATGAGAAAGTTCTTATTCATCACTGCACAGCTGGTGTGTTGTTTGTCATCATTATTCCTTATTCTTAATTACCAAAAGTGCACATGGGCTACAGACTGTAGATGGTGCCAAACCAAACCTCTAAAGTGGTTGAATTAATAGGCTTGGAGGAAGATTTATAATCCTTTGTAAATGATAGTAATTCTGTGTTATGTTCATAGAAAGAAACAGTGCACATCAGAAACTCACTCAAAATCTGGATCGTAATCTCAAGTATATTATTATTCTCTATATCTACCTCCTGTTCCCTTTTGTTTGTTGCTGAATCAACTTTGCTTTTTTTGTGTGTATTGAAAATGGAATTTATTTATAGGCTGTGCTTTTTTTTTTCTTTTGCGGTACGCGGGCCTCTCACTGTTGTGGCCTCTCCCGTTGCAGAGCACAGGCTCCGGACGCGCAGGCTCAGCGGCCATGGCTCACGGGCCCAGCCGCTCCGCGGCATGTGGGATCGTCCCGGACCGGGGCACGAACCCGTGTCCCCTGCGTCGGCAGGCGGACTCTCAACCACTGCGCCACCAGGGAAGCCCTTTTTTTTTTTTTTTTAAGGAAATTTTTTTTCCCCCTACCTCAGCAGTAAGTAAAAGTGGAGACATTCTTTCTCCAGGGAAGGCTTCAAATGCTTGGTTTCTCTGGAATGTCATTTCTCTTTAGGTGGAAATGAGGGAAATGACCACTAAGAGGATTAGTCATCATTTTCAAAATTTACTGAAGGTATTAAGTCATTTGTGATTAATGCGCTAATAAGCTCAGAGTCCGCTGTACTTATGGACAGATTGATGTAGAAAGGTCCTTGGAGTGCTAATTGTTTCATGTGTATAATCATTTTATTCCATGGTTTCTGCAGGATTGTTTCCTACAATGCCCAGGGCCACAAACATATCCACAGTTGAACTTTTTTGGAAGTCTGCTGTGGCTTTAGCCCAATTCCACGTAACTTAAAATTCTTTTGATTTTATTATTCAGATGAATCCAACCTATTGTAAATTGTTTATAGTTCTCCATTCTTGGCAGCTCTCCTGTTCATTACTCTAGGTCAGCGATTCTGAACCAGTTTTTATGCTTTGTGCCCCTTTGAATTTGAGAATTTGAAAGGTAACATCCCACTTTCTGAAAAAATCCAAATGCATATATGCCATTTGCATATGACTTTAGGGCATATCCTAACACTGAAGAGACCTCAAGGAAGCCCCGCTCTAGGTGAAATTAACTTGGGTGGTATTGAAATAATGTAATAAAAACATGTGGCCCATTAATACAATATGCAGAGTGGGGGAGGTGAAGTTTATCAAGTTATAGTTTTCCACATGTGATGGTTTATTACTTTTTACTTATGGTTTATTACTTTTTACTTATTGACTTTTTACTGGTAAATACTTATGTATTTACCAGTATTATTTATCATCCATTTATTATCTCAGACACATGCTTTCTGATGGCATAAAGGTAAAGACAGATCTTTAAGAGTAAAGACAGATCTCAAAATGTTGCAATATAAACCAAAAATAGGTTAAAAAAGGGAGAAAACCCTTTGGTATCAGCCAAATGGAGGAAAAGGCCTAGAGACCACCAAATGGAGTTTTCCAAAAATTGGCCTGGGCCATCTCTGTTTTACGCCTAACTCGACCTTCCACAGACGCGGTATGGGGCAGCCGCACATGCAATCCTCAGACACCTCCTCGTGGAGGGAGGTGGAGGGAGAGACGGTCTAGGCAGCTTCAGGTAAAGATGTGCAATTTCCACAGAGGTTGAAGCTCCTCCTGGCCACCCAGCAATTCTGCCAGAGTAGGTGGGGCATGACAGATCACACTCTGTCTCCGAGACACTCCAGGGTCAGTGATCTTCAGCAGTAAACAGAAAGTCAGAAAGAAGACTTCAAGATGAAAAGAGCTTCTGCAAAAGAAGAAGACAGGGGAAATGAACGCTGAGAGTAGGAGAGGAGTGTCGTTTGCCACCCTGATAACTTTCAGCGTGAGCAGCTAGAAGTCATTCTCTCGTATGTGGTCCATCTTCTGCCTGGAAAATGGTGAGGAAGTGTTTGATAAACTGGCCACCTAAGACTGATGCTCCTCGTGGGGGCTGAAGGGCCAGGCCCTCTGCAGGAATCGTGTGTAGCCCAGGCAGGGGGAGTGAACACAGATACGGGCGTTTTGGCAAAACCGCAGAGATGAGGTCAGAGACTATACTGCATACAGACCCTGGCTGAGTCCTTGTTCTCCCCATAACCATTGGTTAGGGATGGAATTGTATCGTCTCAAAATTCATATGTCGAAGCGCTAGCCTCCAGTGTGACTCTCTTTGGAGAGAGGTCTTTAAGGAGGTAATTTATGTTAAAGGATGTCAAAAGGATGGGGCCCTAATCTAATAGGGCTGCTGTCCTCACAAGAAGGGGAAGACACACCCAGGATGTGCATGTGCAGAGGAAAGGCCACGTGAGGACATAGTGAGGAGGAGACAGGTCTCGGAAGAAACCAGCCCTGCTGGCACCTCGGTCTTGGGCTTCCAGCCTCCAGAACTGTGAGAAATAGATTTCTGTGGTTCAAGCCACCTAGCTGTGATATTCTGCTGTGGCGACCCTAACAGATGAATCTGCTATTCTCTCAGGCTGCAGAACCCTGGGCAGGCAAAACTGTAGTGCACGGAAAAAGGAAACAGACATCCAAAACATGGGAAGAGATTCAAGGAGATGTCACCCGAAGTGTAGTGGTGTGAATAGAGAGTGTTCACAAAGCTGCCCATTTAAAACATTAGTATAATTGAAATCAACCTAAAATGTCCAGTGTGGAGTCTATGTGAATATATTGCAGCAGAAGGGGAAAAAATGTAAACTGTAGATGAAGAATCTATTTCAGAAGAAATACTGATCTAGGGAAGAGGAGAAGTGAACTTACTAAAATTTATCTCTCTGGGAGAACTAAATATTCAGTAAAATGGGAGTTCAGAAATAAAGTGCTGAGAATTTTTTTTAAAGACGCATGCTGGGCTAAGAAAACAGACTGATACCTCCAATGACATTTCCAAACAAATGAACAAATTAAAAATGGAAATGAATAGAAGCAAAAATTAAAGAAACAAGTGATCATCATCAATGAAACAGTCCCATTCAATGAAAGGAGAGAGACAGATGGAAGAAGTCTGAGAAAACAGGAGACGTGGAGGGTGAAGATAACCCAGTGCAAGAAAGATCCCAGGGATACAGAACCAAGTACATAGATACAAATAATTTTAATGATAAAAATAAGAGGTTTTTTTTCTCAATCAAAGTGAGACCTTAATCTGATCAAAGTATTCACTGAATTGCAGGAAACATCAATTCTGAATTTTAAGTCATTCAGAATTATTCATATAGAGACAGAGTGTGGTTTAGTTATTGGATTTTTGAGGAAAAATCACAATTCCAGTGGGAGGACACATCTGCTTGCCTCATATTTTTGTACAGCAACTTGAAAAATAATAAAGCAGTGTTTTATAAGTCTTGAGTGTCTCCTTTTGGCCACAACGAAAAATCGGACATTTCAGAAGGCAGAAAAAAAATGCAGACCACTTTTTCTGATCCATATCACTCTAAATCCAGAAAAATTTTAACAGTAATTTAACAGTAGTATTAATTTAATTTAATTTAATTTAACAGTAATAACTATAGAAGCAAAAAAAAATGTCTCTGGTCATTTGGAAATTTAAAAACTTTCATGATTTGTGGATCAAAATAGAAATTAAAAAAAATTGTCCAATACCTAGAAAAATATTATGAAAACAGCACATTAAAACTTGGAGGATAGGGCAAAAATTATGTTCTGAGGGAAATTTATAACCTTAAATAACTAAGACAGAACGAATGAAATAAGCTTCCACTCACCCACCTCCCCCTAAATTTGTAGAAAATAATAAATATAAAAAATGAAATTAATTAGAAAAAAAGATGGCTTTTATAAATACCTCCTACATTTTTGAGGGATTATGGAGCATAAAATAGATAAACCATTGGCTAAGTTAGTCGAGAAAAAAAGGGTGGGAGAGATGGCTTGCATATATAAATAGAAACAAATGTGGAAATGATCACAGATGCACGGTGTATAGAATTTTGAAAATCTGAATGAAATTAGTGAACTAATAATGAAAGAAACTGAGACATTTTTCAAAGAGTTACCATCTATTCCCTAAGAAGCACCAGGCTTAGATATTGTCACAGGTGAATGCATTTAAACTTGGAAGAAACAGTTAAATCTGTTGGTATTTGAACTGGTCCACAGCATAGCGAAGGAAAACTTCAAATTATTTTTGTGACGCCAGTAGGGCAGTAACAAAGCCTGTCAAAGATAAAGTTGTAGATCAATTTTACTTATGAATATTTATGCAGAGATCTTAAATAATACACTAGCAAATAACAGCAGCACTTTAAAGAGTATAATATTTCAATCTAAGCTGAGTTCATCCCTGAAATACAAGGGCAGCTCAGTATTAGGAGATACATTAATATAATACCGTATTACTAAGTCAAAGGAGAAAATATTTCAGCAGATGCCTAAAAGCACTTGACAAAATTTACATAATTCCTAATAAAATAACAAAGCAGAAATTGTGGATACTTCCTTAAAGTGATTTAAAATGTGTATTTTAACCCTGAAGGTAGTATTTTTGTTTAATTATTGAAATGCTTTAGATGTTGAAGTTCCGACTTGTTACTGATTAACTATTGTCCTAGGATTACTAAACAAGAAAAGAGAGGGGAAAAAAAAAAGGTGGTGTGAAAACTGGAAGGGGAAAATGTTGCATTATTTACAGATTGGATTGTGTACATGGATAGCCCAAGAGAACAGATTGAAGCACTCTTAGGTATACTAAAATGATTCATCGTGACAAAGGACTAAACATAGTTACCCAAATCGATAGCTTCCTTATATTACAAGAATCAGAAAATACAGTGGGAGAAGAGGCCGTATTATTGGTGTCATTTGAAAAGGTACACTACCCAAGTGTAAGCCTAAATCAAGAGGTGAAGAACACCTACTTGATGAAAATGGTAAAGTTCCGCTAAGAAACGTGAGAGGAAATAAGTTGTCTTATATGTGGCTGATGAGAGTGTGAGTTCGTTTAGCCTTTCTGAGATGGTTTGGCAGCATCCAGCAAAGATCAAAATGAACTCCTGCTGTGAAGGTAACCTCTCTGCTACAAAATACTCTACAGGAACTTCCCCGGCGGTCCAGGGGTTAAGACTGCACTTCCACTGCAGGGGGCACGGGTTCGATCCCTGGTCAGGGAATTAGGATCCCGCATGCTGTGTGGTGCAGCCAACAAAACAAAACACACACACACACACGCACACACAAATTTTTTTTAAATTCCAGTATTCTCAAAATTTTGCAAAAATGTAGAAGATGTTTACTGCCACGTGTGTCTCAGTAAAAAAATAGAAACAGATAGCCTTCAGTGGCAGGAAGAAGGTTAAATAAATTATGTGATGACCATAAGAAGAAACATATGGTAGCCCATTAAAAGAACGAGGTAGATATGTAAATACTGATACTGGTTGTGGTGGACACTCTAAGGTGACTCAGTCATCCAGGCCCTTGAGCACTGGTGGGACCTGCTTGATTCTAACCAGTAGGACCCAAGGTGATGGGATTCTTTCCCAAGATTGGTTATGTGAGACTCCATTGGAGCAGACTGGGGAGAGATTCCCCCGCTGGCCTGAAGGAAGCAAATAGCCATGCTGTGAACTGCTTTCGGAGAGGGCCACATGGCAGGAAGCTACAGGTGACCTCCAGCCCCTTGTCAGCAAGAAGTCAGGACTTCAGTCCTCCAACTGCAAGGAAATGAATTCTGCCAGTGACCCAAATGAGCTTGGAAGCAGATTCATCCCTAGTGGAGCCTCTCTAACGCAGGCTCGCGGACACCTTGATAACAGCCTTGTGAGCTGAGGACTTGAGTGGAGGCCCCAGTTAAGATGTGTCTGGGCTCTTGACACCTGGAAACTTTGAGATAATTGAAAGCTTTGTTATATATAACAAGAATTAGAAAACACAATAATAGTAAATATATTGTTTTCAGCCTGTGAGTTTGTGGTCATTTGTTACACAGCAATAGTAAATGAATACACTGAAATTGAATGATCTCCAAGACACTGGCATCCTGTCTCACTGTGAATTAAATTAAAAAATCACTTGCTATTTACTGATCCAGTTTCCCTTTCATACCCTCATGCACTGCACTCCAGTCATCCTGGCCTCTTTGGTATTCCTGAAACATGCATGGTACATTTCTACCCTAGGGCCTTTGCATTTGTTCATTTATTTCCAATGTCTAGAATGTTGCATGTCCCATAGTAGGCATTCAGTTAATAGTTGAATGGATAATTCAAAATTGGCGGTCTGGTGGTTAAGACTCCACACTTCCAATGCAGGGGACGTGAGTTCGATCCCTGGCCGGGAACTAAGGTCCCACACGCCCCATGGCATGGCCAAAAATATTAAAAAATAATTGAAGTGATGCACCATATCTCTGTGGTGATCCTTTGTGTGTTAAAATACATAAATAGAAATTATATATGCATGCAGGCATATGCATAGGTAACTTTTAAAGTTTTCTTAGCAAAAAAGTCTAAAAAAATAGAAAAACTACTGACACAACGATTACCTTGGTGGGGAGGAGGGGACTTAGTATTTTTCCAGTATTCTTTGTGTGTCAGTATCGTCATCAACAGTGTTAGCAGGGTGGGGAGATGATGGCTCATTTGTAGTTTTCTTTTTAGACTTAAAAAATAATAAGCCAACTACCACACACTTAAATTTATATTACAAAATAAACACAGTAGTTCTGTATCTCAGTGTAAAAATATCTGTCAGTTTGACTATATATTGGATAAAGCTGGAAATTGCTGGAGAGATCGGGTTTCAGTTTGAAGGAACATTAAAAATGCGTCTGAACCTTTTTTGAGTTCCTTCCATTCTTCCATGTCCTTCCTTTGTAATAAATGAAGCCCCTGTGTGGCCATCTTGTCCTCAGATGACAAAGACTTGAAGCAGTCCTGGGAGACTGTATTTATGATCTATTTAACACGTTATATTTATTGTGAAGCGATTATATCTTGAAGTTACTTTGGGATGGTTATATTCCTCATATCATAGCTGGTTCTGCACATGATACCAGATGAAAAAGGAAATAAATGTGTCTCTTTGTGGCCTGTCAAAGAGGGCCACAAATTCTCACTTCTCCCATCGAGATTGGAGAATCGGTGTCTCCTTCTCTTAAATCTTGATGGACCCTGAGATTGCTTTGATCATTAGACTACGGCAGAAGTGACTTAGAGCTGTGGCTTGAAGAGACTGACCCCTTCCTTCCTCTTGGATACTGCTTCTGGGGGAAGCCAGCCACCATGGAGGAAGTCCAGCCATCCTGAGAATGGCAAGCTGTGAGGAGGCCCTGGCTCACCATGGGCAGAGGCTGCATAGCAGAGAGGTGGAGATGCCCAGCCAGCCCCAGCTGCTCCAACCTGCCCATCCCAGGCATCATCCCAGACGCCACTGGACCAAACTGAGGAACCCCACTGACAACCAAAACTGGGGTTTCACACTTAGGGCCCATTCATGTCCCAGCGTGTCCAGCCATTAGCCAGACCCCATGAGGCTGATCGGGCCTGCTGGGCCGTGTCCAGATTCCTGGGCTGGAGAATGAGGAGTGTAATTCAACAGAGGTTGTTGGAAACCATTCAGCTCTGGAGAGGTCTGTTTTGTGGTGTTATGTGGTATCCCACTATTTTGGTGAAAATGATTTTTGGTTTAGTGAGTCCCTTTCCCTGTTGCCTTCCAGAGGAGTGTGCTTTTAGGTGAAAAAGGGAATATTTCAAAATTTTTTTTTTATTTTTATTGCAGTATAGTTGCTTAACAGTGTTGTGTTAGATTCTGCTGTGCAGCAAAGTGAATCAGTTAAACGTATACATATATCCCCTCTTTTTTAGATTTCCTTCCCATTTAGATCACCACAGAGCACTGAGTAGAGTTCCTTGTGCTATACAGCAGGTTCTCATTAGTTATCTATTTTTTATATTTTAGTGTATATATGTCAATCCTAATCTCCCAATTCATCCCACCCTCCTTCCCCCTTGGTATCCATACGTTTGTTCTCTACATCTGTGTCTCTATTTCTGCTTTGCAAAAAAGTTCATCTGTACCATTTTTTTTTAGATTCCACATATAAGCGATATTATACGATATTGGTTTTTCTCTTTCTGACTTACTTCACTCTGCATGACAGTCTCTAGTTCTATCCATGACTCTGCAGATGGCACTATTTCGTTCCTCCTTATCGCTGAGTAATATTCCATTGTATACATGTACCACATCTTTATCCATTCATCTGTTGATGGGCATTTAGGTTGCTTCCGTGACCAGGCTATTGTAAATAGTGCTGCAATGAACACTGGGATGCATGTGTCCTTTTTTTCTTTTTAACATCTTTATTGGAGTATAATTGCTTTACAGTGGTGTGTTAGTTTCTGCTTTATAACAAAGTGAATCAGCTATATGTATACATATACCCCCATATCCCCTCCCTCTTGCGTCTCCCTCCCACCCTCCCTATCCCACCCCTCTAGGTGGACACAAAGCACCGAGCTGATCTTCCTGTGCTATGAGGCTGCTTCCCACTAGCTATCTGTTTTACATGTGGTAGTGTATATATGTCCATGCCACTCTCTCACTTCGTCCCAGCTTACCCGTCCCCCTCCCCATGTCCTGAAGTCCATTCTCTGCGTCTGTGTCTTTATTCCTGTCCTGCCCCTAGGTTCTTCAGAACCATTTTTTTTTTTTTAGATTCCATATATATGTGTTAGCATATGGTATTTGTTTTTCTCTTTGTGGCTTTCTTCACTCTGTATGACAGACTCTAGCTCCATCCACCTCACTACAAATAACTCAGTTTTGTTTCTTTTTGTGGCTGAGTAATATTCCATTGTATATATGTGCCACATCTTCTTTATCCATTCATCTGTCAGTGGACAGTTAGGTTGCTTCCATGTCCTGGCTATTGTAAATAGAGCTGCAATGAACATTGTGGTATGTGACTCTTTTTGAATTATGGTTTTCTCAGGGTATATGCTCAGTAGTGGGATTGCGGGGTCATACAGTAGTTCTATTTTTAGTTTTTTAAGGAACCTCCATACTATTCTCCATAGTGGCTGTATCAATTTACATTCCCACCAACAGTGCAAGAGGGTTCCCTTTTCTCCACACCCTCTCCAGCATTTATTGTTTGTAGATTTTGTGATGATGGCCATTCTGACTGGTATGAGATTATATCTCATTGTAGTTTTGACTTGCATTTCTCTAATGATTAGTGATATTGAGCATCCTTTCATGTGTTTGTTGGAAATCTGTATATGTTCTTTGGAAAAATGTCTATTTAGGTCTTCTGCCCATTTTTGGATTGTGTTGTTTGTTTTTTTGATATTGAGCTGCATGAGCTGCTTGTAAATTTTGGAGATTAATCCTTTGTCAGTTGCTTCATTTGCAAATATTTTCTCCCATTCTGAGGGTTGTCTCTTCATCTTGTTTATAGTTTCCTTTGCCGTGCAGCAGCTTTGAAGTTTCATTAGGTCCCATTTGTTTATTTTTGTTCTTATTAGCATTTCTCTAGGAGGTGGGTCAAAAAGGATCTTGCTGTGATTTATGTTATAGAGTGTTCTGCCTATGTTTTCCTCTAAGAGTTTGATAGTGTCTGGCCTTACATTTAGGTCTTTAATCCATTTTGAGTTTATTTTTGTGTATGGTGTTAGGGAGTGTTCTAATTTCATGCTTTTACATGTAGCTCTCCAGTTTTCCCAGCACCACTTATTGAAGAGGCTGTCTTTTCTCCAGTGTATATTCTTGCCTCCTTTCTCAAAGATAAGGTGACCATATGTGCGTGGGTTTATCTCTGGGCTTTCTATCCTGTTCCATTGATCTATATTTCTGTTTCTGTGCCAGTACCATACTGTCTTGATCACTGTAGCTTTGTAGTATAGTCTGAAGTCAGGGAGCCTGATTCTTCCAGCTCCATTTTTCTTCTTCTTCTGAGATCCCTATCATTCAAATGTTGGTGAGTTTAATGTTGTCCCAGAGGTCTCTAAGACTGTCCTCAATTCTTTTCATTCTTTTTTCTTTATTCTGCTCTGCAGTAATTATTTCCACTATTTTATTTTCCTGGTCACTTATCCATTCTTCTGCCTCAGTTATTCTGCTATTGATTCTTTCTAGAGAATTTTTAACTTCATTTATTATCTTGTTCATCATTGTTTGTTTGTTCTTTAGTTCTTCTAGGTCCTTGTTAAACGTTTCTTGTATTTTCTCCATTCTTTTCCAAGATTTTGGATCATCTTTACTATCATTACTCTGAATTCTTTTCCAGGTAGACTGCGCATTTCCTCTTTATTTGTTTGGTCTGCTGGGTTTTTACCTTGCTCCTTCATCTGCTGTTTATTTCCCTGTCTTCTCATTTTGCTTAACGTACTGTGTTTGGGGTCTCCTTTTTGCAGCCCGCAGGTTCGTAGTTCCTGTCATTTTTGGTGTCTGCCCCCAGTGGGGAAGGTTGGTTCATTGGGTTGTGTATGGTTCCTGGTGGAGGGGACTAGTGCCTGTGTTCTTGTGGATGAGGCTGGATCTTGTGTTTCTAATGATCAGGACTGTGTCTGGTGGTGTGTTTTGGGGTGTCTGTCACCGTATTATAACTTTAAGCAGCCTCTCTGCTGATGTGTGGGGTTGTGTTCCTGTCTTGCTAGTTGTTTGGCATAGGGTATCCAGCACTGTAGCTTGCTGGTTGTTGAGTGGAGCTGGTTCTTAGCGGTGAGATGGAGATCTCTGGGAGAGCTTTCGCCGTTTGATATTACATGGAGCTGGGAGGTCTCTTGTGGACCAATGTCCTGAACTCGGCTCTCCCACCTCAGAGGCTCAGGCCTGACACCCAGCCGGAGCAACAAGACTCTGTCAGCCACATGGCTCAGAAGAAAAGGGAGAAAAAAAGAAAGAAAGAATAAAATAAAATTTAAAAAGTTATTAAACTAAAAAATACACATACACACCCACAAAAAGAGAAAAAGGAAAAATATATATATAAAAGTAGGCGGAAGAGAGCAACCAAATCAATAAACAAATCTACCAATGATAATAAACTCTAACTACTAAGCTAAGATAAAAATAAAACCAGAAACAAATTAGATGCAAACCCCAAGTCTACAGTTGCTCCCAAAGTCCACCGCCTCAATTTTGGGATGATTCGTTGTCTATTCAGGTATTCCAGATACGCAGCCTACTTCAAGTTGATTGTGGAGATTTAATCCGCTGCTCCTGAGGCTGCTGGGAGAAATTTCCCTTTCTCTTCTTTGTTCACACAGGTCCTGGGATTCAGCTTTGGATTGGCCCTGCCTTTGTGTGTAGTTTGCCTGAGGGTGTCTGTGTCCCCCCCCGCCCCACGCAGACAGGACGGGGCTAAAGTAGCAGCTGATTAGGGGGCTCTGGCTCACTCATGCGGGGTCCGGGGGAAGGAAGCGTACGGAATGCAGGTGAGCCTGCGGCGGCAGAGGCCTGCGTGACGTTGCACCAGCCTGAGGCACACAGTGTGTTTTCCCCGGGAAGTTGTCCCTGGATCATGGGACCCTGGCAGGGGCGGGCTGCACAGGCTTCTGGGAAGGGAGGTGTGGATAGTGACCTGTGCTCGCACACAGGCTTCTTGGTGGCTGCAGCAGCAGCCTTAGTGTCTCATACCCGTCTCTGGTGTCCGGGCTGATAGCTGCGGCTCGTGCCCTCTTCTGGAGCTAATTTAGGTGGTGCTCTGAATCCTCTCTCCTCGTGCACTGCGGAACAATGGTCTCTTGCCTCTTAGGCAGTTCCAGACTCTTTTCCGGACTCCCTCCTGGCTAGCCGTGGTGCACTAGCCCCCTTCAGGCTGTGTTCACGCAGCCAACCCCCGTCCTCACCCTGGGGTCTGACCTCCGAAGCCCGAGCCTCAGCTCTCAGCCCCCGCCCGCCCCGGCCGGTGAGCAGACAAGCCTCTCGGGCTGTTGAGTGCCGGTCGGCATCGATCCTCTGTGCGGGAATCTCTCCGCTTTGCCCTCCGCACCCCTGTTGCTGTGCTCTCCTCCGTGGCTCCGAAGCTTTCCCGCCTCCACCACCCACAGTCTCCGCCCACGAAAGGGCTTCCTAGTGTGTGGAAACCTTTCCTCCTTCACGGCTCCTTCTCACTGCTGCAGGTCCCATCCCTATTCTTTTGTCTCTGTTTTTTCTTTTTCCTTTTGCACTATCCAGGTACGTGGGGGAGTTTCTTGCCTTTTGGGAGGTCTGAAGTCTTCTGCCAGCATTCAGTAGGTGTTCTGTAGGAGTTGTTCCACATGTATATGTATTTCTGATGTATTTTTGGGGAGGAAGGTGATCTCCACGTCTTACACGTGCCATCTTGAAGGTCTCCACATGTATCTTTTTGAATTATGGTTTTCTCTGGGTATATGCCCAGGAGCAGAATTGCTGGATCATACAGTACCTCTATTTTTAGTTTTTTGAGAAACCTTCATGCTTTTCTCCTTAGTGGCTATACCAATTTACATTCCCACCAACAGTGTAGGAGTGTTCCGAAACGGGAATATTTTTAAAGGTTATGTATTTACAGAACAAATGTTATATGCATCTTTCATACGATAAAAGTTGTAAAGATGAAAATACAGTGCCGGTTCTGCAGGTCATCAGTTATCTTCTCATAGTATTCTCCCCATATTGACAGCAATTTTAGAGCTCTCACTACCTGGCTAAGTTTCCACCTTCCCTGCCCTCCTGTCTCTCCCATCCTTTCCCCACACACGGACTTGACTTCTCAGTGGAACTCTCAGGTCTTCTTGGGAATAGTACTCAGTACGACTATAGCACCTGTATAGTCTTTTTGTGTGTGTCTGCATATTTTTGCATACTGTGATATAGGAAAATCAGGTTAAAATGCCAGTAGGTGCTGTGGCTCTTAGGAAACTTCTAGGAGGCTATTATGCTCTTGGATATGTCTCTGGAGTAATTATAAAGTTAGTATTTCTGGGGGCCAAATAAGGATGACTTTATGATGAATATATTTATGAAATTATAACGGTTTACAGAGCCTTTTCATGTACTTGTTAATATATGGCATGTTCTTTTTTGAGAAAGAGAAAACCAGGTTAAGAGGTATATTAAGATGAGATTACTCCCCGAACAGTCTAGGTCCCTCCTTTGACATGTTAATAACTGTGCACTGCCGATGAAATCAGAACTCTGAATGTGGCCGACTTGGGGTCGGGAACGAAGGGAGTTCAAGTCCCGGCATGGCACAGGCTGTGTTTATCAGGGATTCGGAAAGGTTGCCCTGTCGGCAGAAAAGGGTGACAGCGCAGCTTGACATGCTGGCTTCTGTATTGAGAAGGCTGAGTCATTTGGCTCACATAGCTTGGTGAGTGAGAATGTCTTCGGGGGGTGGGCATGTATTTTGTCACCCGTAGATGCATGGGTCAGCTATTCGAGCCCTGCATGTAGTATTTGAACCTCTTTTGGAATACCCCTATTCTTACCTTGTAAAACTTTGGTGACACGGAACTCAGTATCTCCCAAGTTGACCTGCTCAGCAGTTGTGCAACTTCACCAGTCCAGAAAGTTGTTTCCCCTCATATACAGCTGACATGTGCCTGTTTATAATCTCAACTCATTAGCCCTAGTTTAACCTCTGGGCCAAGTACAAGGTGAATCCGTCTTCCACATGAGAGTGTTTTTAGAATCTGAGAATTGGTACAGCACCCGTTGGATTTCTTTCGGCATCCTTCACTTGTACGACTTTGTTTTGAATCTCCTACCTTCCTGGTTACATTCTTTGATGTGGTTTATAATAGGAAATATACATTTGGTCTTTGTCCACAGTGCCTGGCTCCCAGCTCCCAGAACCCTTGGAGTTTCCTGAGCGATAAGAGCAGTAGGCGCATCTTTGTTATATTTCGCTTCTAATTTTCGTCCTCAGTTCCTGAAGTCCTTCAGGGCCATAAAGATGAAATGAGTGTCTTCCTATTCATGACAAGCCCCTTTGCACCACGACTGGGCTTATGTTAATTAGATGACTTTTGGAAAGCACCTAAGGGTGGGGGCAGATTGCCAGAGAATCAGCCATGAATAAAGGATTGGAATGTTCATTCCCACCCCCGGATTTGGGGGGAGCAAAGAGGGGCTGGGGGTTGAATCAATCACCAGTGGCCAGTGGTTTTTTTGTTTTGTTTTGTTTTGTTTTTTTTGCGGTACGCAGGCCTCTCACTGTTGTGGCCTCTCCTGTTGCGGAGCACAGGCTCCGGATGCGCAGGCTCAGCGGCCGTGGCTTAGGGGCCCAGCCGCTCCGCGGCATGTGGGATCTTCCCGGAACGGGACACGAACCTGTGTCCCCTGCAAAGGCAGGCGGACTCTCAACCACTGTGCCACCAGGGAAGCCCTCTCTGGTTGTTTTATCCTGACTGTTCTCTGTCCTTCCAATTAAAGGAATACACTTAACGCATCATTGCACTTTTCATCATGATTGGAAGCCTTTGTGTCAAAGCTGGTCCTAGGCGAAGTGTGATCAGTTGAGGGAAATCTTCCTTTTTTGGCATTTCAAACACAGCTGCAAATGACAGAGGGTGAGCGAGTTCCAAACTGAGGTGGAATCCAAGAATCTAAGCATTAACCTTTTGAGATGTTCCTTGTAAGGTGCAGGAACTCGGTATCGTTGATGCTTTCATCATATTTAAGACTTACGAAAATAAATCGTACACACTGAAGGAAAGGCTGCTGTCGGCCCTCAGTATGTGTGACCTTCACATAACCTTGAGTTGGCAGGCATGAGGGTCTATCTAAACATTGGGCTGTTTGGAATGCTCTTAAAATTATGCACGACTATCTCCTAAACTCCTAATTAGAAACGTTTCAATTGGGGGGTAAAATCTAGCTGAGTCCTAATGTGTTTAGAAATCGAATCCTGCCCAAAGCTTATTCCTAACAGATGCGTATAGCAGAGGTCACCTCTCACGTGTAACTAGGGACTGCATACTGGTAAATTCTAGGAACCTGGACCCCAGATACAGTTGTCCTGATGGATTGACTTCTTTAAAATGAGACAGATGTTGCAGGGGAAGAAAAACCTCTGATAAATAGTCATCAACATTTTAACTGAAATGTCTCTGTGTGTGGGATGATGGGTGGTTTTCATCTTTAAAGAGTTTTTTTTTGGTGTTTATCAGGATTTCTGCAAGGAATGTAATACGTTATCACTTTTGTACCATGGATAAATTATAATTTGAAAGAAATTTATTATTAAAAAATGAAAACCAAACTAGCCCCATAAATTTTAGGAGCAGTGATTAAATATGAAGGTTGAAACCACACTCCACCCCTCCCCATGCAGCTTCTCATAAAGTCCCACCATTGACCACCTTCAAAACATGGTTTTGCTTTAAGGCATTTTATTTTTCTGATCGCTAAAATGGGAGGAAAAAAAAAAAAAAACCGTGTTGCATTCTCTCTTAAATATGTAGGCCATGCCTGGGGGCGTACATACTTGGAAAAAGATTTCAGATGATTCTGATAAATATAATCATATATATGTCTTCAGGAGATGTTTTCTTCACTGATCAAAATTCACACATTTCCTTTTGTAGAATTAATAGGTCCAGGGCTTGTTTTTCTTTCCAGGGAAATGGTCATTCCTGCCTACCCAAATAACTAGGGGTCATGGCTTATATGCCAAAGGGAAAAAATGTCATTTACCTTGAAAATTTCATAAGATGATGAGTCGGTTTTAAATGTGTTTACTCATATTCAGTTTAAAGATTCACAAGGAACACTGAGGGAGAGTCCTGCTTTTGTCATGGCCAGAGCTAGCCCTGGCTGGGAGAGGCCTCTCTGTGTCGCCATTAGGACCACATGTTTCTAAGGCAGGCTTGAGTCCTGGAAAGACGAACGGTGGCAAAGAGAGAAAAAAAAGAACTTCGGAAGAAGTTGTACACCTAAATTGAAAGAGGAGGAAAAGAAAAACAAAGGAATATCATGTATGGGGTGTGCCTTATCGTTGACACGGAGTATGTTTCTTTAATGTTATTCTAGATTTCTATCGCAGAAGTGTCAACTTTTTGTTTGCGTGTGAGTGAAGGACACATTGATCGGGGGAAAAAGTTCTAGCTAAGCACTGGCTCTTCGTTCAGTGAAGAATATTTGTAGATATTTGTGTTACGAAAGTCAGGTTACAGCTGTGTTTAGGAATGTGTTTTCTTCTGACTTCAGAAAGTGTATGCTTGCGTTTCCCAAATGCTTGCAGGTACAAATTGATAAAAACCGCACTGGAGTGTTTTTAAAGGTTTGTAAACCAAAAAACATTTTATAACTGGGAATATGTGTTTGCACCATGAATGTAAGAGTGATGCAACTTTGGCTTAATTAGGAGAGGTTCACCTCATGAGCTGATTGGGGAGAAAGTTACTCCATGAGCCTATGTGAATTTCTTTAATACCACTTGGTTCCAGTATGTTATCAAAGTTATTATTATTATTACTGTTATTATTACCGCTTTTGGTCTTTGTTGAACATTAGGAAGACCAGGGCACTGATGCTGTATCCACAGTTTATGTCACTGAAAATGCCCATGGTTTGGGGTGGGTAGTTCTGAGGTACATTCCATTTTATAAAGTCTTGTTGATAAAGGTTATCATTTACTGAAAGCTTGAAGTCAAGACCAAAGTCAGTTATGTATTCTCCTCTATTTAGTGCACAGGGAACTGCAGAAATCACTATGTATATCCCATTAGGACTTGGGAAGGGGTCGGAAAATGTCTCCAGAAATTGAAGTTGGAAACTTAGAAAGAAAAAGAAAAACAGGAACTCTACCAATTGATAAATTGGTTGTAAACCAAATTTAGTTTCTTTTTTTTTTTTTTTCTTTCGGTTGTAAACCAAAATTGAAGTTGTTCTTCAAAAAGCTAATGGCGGGCTTCCCTGGTGGCGCAGTGGTTAAGAATCCACCTGCCAATGCAGGGGACCCAGGTCCGATCCCTGGTCTGGGAAGGTCCCACATGCCACGGAGCAACTAAGCCCGTGTGCCACAACTACTGAGCCTGTGCTCTAGAGCCCGTGATCGACAACAAGAGAAGCCACTGCAATGAGAAGCCTTCACACCACAATGAAGAGTAGCCCCCGCTCGCCGCAACTAGAGAAAGCCCGCACACAGCGACAAAGACCCAACGCAGCCAAAAATAAATTAAAAAAAAAAAAAAAAAAAAGCTCATGGTAAGTCAGGGCTGCTGTCAAGCCGGAGCCTGTGGGATGGATGCCCATTGGGCTGGCTGTCTCTCCTGCCCACTTCCCCTCTCTCATTCTTCCTGGCTGCCCTTCTCCCTCTCCCCTGTGATGCAATGGAAATGGTTTCATGCTGACGGGCGTCAGCAGGGCTCCGAACAAGACCCTGTAACATGCTCCTGTGTCAGCCTCACAGCTCTGTGTGTTGAGGCTTGTGTCCGATAATGCGTGTGAGAGCACTTAGAGGAATTTCAGCCACTGAGCAAAAACCTCCCCCGATGAGGAAGTACATGCATAGAGGACAGTCTGTTGGAGAGAAAGGGCTGGTGCCAGCAAGATGGGAGATAGCAGTGGACGTTGAGACCTTGGTCCGGAACAAAGCCTGGGTCTGCCGCTGGTGGTGGTGTGAATGTGAGCGAACCTTTAGCCACAGGGCCTCAGTTTGTTCCCCTGTGAAATACAGGGTTGGCTGAAATTATAACTAGGAGGCTTTTCAGCTCTGAGATTCTGAGTTTGGATGAACGAGAACAAACATGAAGCCTTAGACTGTTTCCAGCGTCTAGCCTGAACCCAACTGTTGTCTCACTGTCAGTTGCTATCATTAACTATAGTTAAAGTTTTCTATAAAAGACCCATATTTAGTCACGGGGTAGTGCTGATTCAAGAACAGACAGCTGGAAGGGTTTCAGAGCTTTCAGTGGACTGTTCCCACCATAGCTAAACTCTGAAGTTATGCTGTAGATGGATGGGTCAGGCTACCTTGGAGGCAACTTAAGAGTCATACAGCCCCAAGGGAACGAGTATTTGTCTAAACACACTAGAGACTCTGAAGCTGAAAGAAATATCTGGCCATTTTGTATTTATGTGTTTTATTTTATTTTTTAAGGTCATGTAATTTTATTAAATTTTTTTTAAAATTTTCATTTTTTATTCAATTTTTAAAGGTGACCCTCCATTTACAGTTATTACAAAATACTGACTCTTTTCCCTGTGTAGTACAACATATCTTTGTAGCTCATTTTATACCCAATAGTTTGTACCTCTTAATCCTCTACCCCTGGATTGTCCTTCTCCCCTTCCCTCTCCCCACTGGTAACCACTAGTTTGTTCTCTGTGTCTGTGAGTCTGTGTCCTTTTTGTAGTATTCCTTAGTTTGTTGTATTTTTAATTTTTTAACTTTATTGGAATATAGTTGATTTACAATGTTGAGTTAGTTTCAGGTGTACAGCAATATCATGATGTATTTTAGAAAGAGATTGGAAATTTTATTTTTCCCTTCTTTCCATGTTAAAAGTTTACTAAGGGGAGTATGCATTAATTTCCAATGTCTTCTGGCTGTACCTCTGTTATGGGTCACATAGTTATGAGAGATATGACATCACCAAAGAGGACATAATATGAATGGGGCTTAATACGAGTGTGTGATATCGGAGGCAGGCGGGCATGATGACCAAGACATGCACGCTGGAATCAGGAAATCTGGGTTCAAATCTTTGTAAGTCAAGTACTTGGCATAATGTCAGCCATACTGCAAGTACCCAATAGTTGCAACTGTCATTGTTCAAGATGACAGGAATATACAAACATATTAGTAATCTTATCACAAGAAACACCACTGAACTCTTCTGGAGAAACAGCTTTTTAGAAAAGAATGATCTCATTCCCCTTCATTTCCTTTACACATAGTATTTATTAATTCAGCTGAACCAAATGCTGTAGGTTTGAGTTGGGTACTAAAGTGAAATTTGCAGAGCCCATTCTTGTTTCCTATTCTCTGCAAAGTATTTCCAGCAGAGGTGGACCGGTCATTTCCACACGTGGCCCCTGGTAGCAGAGGGCGATGGAAGGACTTGGGGAGGTGTTTATATGTATGGCTGCGTCCCGTGGGCATAAACATCCAGTTGTTGTGTGTAAGGAATCTGTGACTCTGAGCAATAGTGCCAGACTTTGTTTGTGCTAGCACTCTTCAGAGACCTGAATAAGCGCTTCCTTACCTGACACCTACGTGTGGAGTTTTGTTTTTTGTCATTGGATTGTCTGGTTTGAGTTTTTCTTATGTTGTAAATACGTAGGTGAAGTGAAGAAATTTTCTACCCTGAAAAAAATAAGTTTTGAGTAGACTTGATCTATTCCTTAAGGTAATTTCATCTTTTGCCCCAGAACAAAGGTGACATGATGTAGGGAAGTTAGGAGAGTCACACGATTTTGGAAAGAGACCTGGGCGGTAGGGGAATTTGCATCCATGCCATGGTTCTAGAATTGGAAAATCAGTGTTATATTTAAAGAAGACACACATTGGCTACACAGAACAAGATCAGCTAACTTTTAACTTCTAGAATCAGATTGCCAAGAAAGAAGACCAAATTTTAAAGTAAATAATTTACTGTTTCCTCCTCTTCTGAATTTAAAAAGAGTATCTTTTAAAATCATTTCTGATGTTTCAGAGAGAACCATGAGAGCATAGCTTTGTATCAATAGCTTTAAAAAAAGAGAATTGAGAACAGGTTGATGCATTGGCAGATAAGGTTAAATGCATATAAAAGGTAATGCATTCTTGCAACATCTAGAAGAACATAGCACAATGATGGTGAGTCTATAATCTCCAGGTTTACTCTTTCTAAACAGATACGGAACAGTATAATTGGTGATTTTTCCCCTAAGAATTAAATTTTGTTTGTTTTTTCAACTGGCAGCGGGGGCTTTGGAATCAGAGTTGAGAGTTAAGATACCAACTGTGCCATCTTCACACTGTGGAGACTTGGGCTGATTGTTTAATCTTTGAGCTTTTATTGTTTTAAACTGTGAAGAGCAATACGTACCTCAGAGGTTCTTGAGGATATTGAAGTGCTTTAGAGAAAGCCTACCACCTAGTAGGTGTTTATTAAGTAATGAATGATAGAGAAAGTAATTTAAATCTCAAATTTCAGTGCTGAAATGTGGAAGTAAATACACAAAACAACCGTGTGATTCTAGGTGACTTTGGAATTTTGACAAGAGCCTCTGTTTATTGCTTCCCTTTAGTCCATTTCTTGATGAGTTTTTCCGCAAACACTTTTGATTAACTGAACGCTGAATTTGAGGAAGTCAAGACCTCAAGAAATTAATGACCTCTCAAAACAGTGGTTTAGTAGAGTAACGAGGGTCTGCATCCATTTTTATTATCACTATTTACTGGATGTGATCATATTTACAAATAGAAAAGCTACCATTTACTTCTGGTTACTATGTACCAAGTGCTGTACCAAATACTTTATGAATGTCTCATTTAATCCCGGTAATAACTTGAGACATAAGTATTATGGCTCTCACTATATAAATGAGAAGATGAGATACACTCTTTTAATAATATGTCTAAGCCTCCATAGCTGGGAAGACTTAAAAGCCAGGATAGTACCTTTTCAAGTTAGCATCTGTGCTTTGGAACCACCTAATTTGATGATAGGTTAGCTCTTTGAAATGCTAATACACAGAATTTTTTGAGGGAATGGTTGGTCTTTAGAAGCTTTGAAACATTTCATGCCTGATTAGGACTTGGGAAGATCCAAGGAATTGATTGCATATGTCCAGTGCCACTTTTTTTTTTTTTTTGCGGTACGCGGGCCTCTCACTGTTGTGGCTTCTCCCGTTGCGGAGCACAGGCTCCGGATGCGCAGGCTCAGCGGCCATGGCTCACGGGCCCAGCCGCTCCGCGGCATGTGGGATCTTCCCAGACCGGGGCACGAACCCGTGTCCCCTGCATTGGCAGGTTCACTCTCAACCACTGCGCCACCAGGGAAGCCCCAGTGCCACTTTTTTTGAACTAATTTTTCTGGTGTTTCAATTTAGATTTTGGTCCATCCAAGACAAGTACAGAATGCTGTGGAATGACTGCCTAATGGGTATTTCTTAGCCTTGACTATACAAAAGAATCACCTGGGGAGCTTTAAAATGCAAACCACAGAAAAACAAAACAACCCCCCCCAAGCCCAGTCCCCATTCCTAGATATTCTCCCCCCTCCAGTTTTATTGAGATGTAATTGACATATAACATTGTATTAGTTGAAGGTGTACAACATAATGATTTGATATGGGTATATATTGTGAAAAATTACCCCAATAAATTTAGTTACCATCCATCATCACCTCACATAGTTACAATTTTTTTTTTCTTGTGATGAGAAGTTTTAAGATGTATTCTCTTAGCAACTTTCAAGTATATAATATAGTGCTGGCAACTGTGTTCACCATGCTGGACGTTACATCCCCAGAACCTATTTATCATATAACTGGAAGAAGTTTGTACCTTTTGGCCACCTTCATCCATCCCCAGAGCTGTCTCTGGTAACCACCAATCTGCAGTCTGTTCTTTGTTTCTATGAGTTTTTTTTTTTTTTCTTTTTTAAGATTCCACATATAAGTGACATCATAAAGTGTCGTCCTTCTCTGTCTGACTTATTTCACTGAGGTTGAAGGTGCATGCATGCTGTTGCATGTAGCAGGACTTTCTTCTTTTTGATGGCTCAATAATAGTTTCCTAGATACTCTGATGTAAACTGAACGATGTCATAAGTCTTCTGGAGACTTCTGGAGGCCCAGCTCTGGGATGTCTCAGATCAGCCCCCCAGGAACATTGGAGTCACACTCTTGGGTCCCGGTTTGCTTGGTATTCTGGCTCTGCAGACCGGGGCTGCTCTCACACCTTACTACCCTCACCCTCACTCTGTGTGGTGGTGGAGGAGAGTGGGGCAGGGAGGGGAAACCATGGTCAGCATTCTCATCATTCCAGTCCGTGCGATCTTCCAGGAAGAGCTGCTCGGAAGGTTATCAGCTATCCAGTGCCGGTTCTTGGGATATAACCTTTCCACTGTTTATTTATACTTTGGATATATTGGCTCTGTGTTGTTTGGTTTCTTATTCGAGTACCATTCCAGAGCCATGTGCCATGTTTATAAAGATCGAACATAAGTCAATGAGCTATTCCCAGTGTTGGTCACCCACAGGTGCTAGTTTCTTTTGATGGGATCAAATTTTCCCACCTTTTCTTTTCTCCTTCACCATTGTCATCCTCTTCACAACCTAACTTCTCTCCTGTTCCCTCTACTTCACAACCTTCCTTAATTTGAACAATGAGAGATGGCAATAAGTCCAGATGTGGATGATAGTCTAGACAGCAGAGGATTTTGTTTTTTAACATCTTTATTGGAGTGTAACTGCTTTACAATGGTGTATTAGTTTCTGCTGTATAACAAAGTGAATCAGCTATACATAGACATATATCCCCCTATCTCCTCCCTCTTGCGTCTCCCTCCCACCCTCCCTATCCCACCCCTCTAGGTGGTCACAGAGCACCGAGCTTATCTCCCTGTGCTATCTGGCTGCTTCCCACTAGCTAGCTGTTTTACATTTGGTAGTGTATATATGTCCATGCCACTCTCTCACTTCGTCCCGGCTTCCCCTTCCCCCTCCCTGTGTCCTCAGGTCCATTCTCTAGTAGGGACAGCAGAGGATTTTGGGCAGATGAGTAGTTTGCTGTTTCCAGACTGCCCTATTGGAGCACAAAGTCTGTGGAAATATGGTATTAGCAGGTTACCAGTTGGAGCACAAAACTAACTCTTAACTAGCAAATATTTGTCCACAGTAATTTAAACCATTTTTTATTCAGTTTACACATGAGGGGGCAGTATGGTACTTAGAAAGTAAATGCTCTGTTGAAATTGTTTATTTCTGTTGGTATACAGTAGTTTTTAGGTGAGAACTTTTAGACCGTGAATATAATTCTGACACGTTTGTTAGCTATTAAATGTGATACATATATGCGATACGCTCACGCGTATACACAGGTCATGTTTTTATTCAAGTATATAAATAATAATCTCCTTGTAACAGTGGGGCTTTCACACAGGGCCTTTTATTGTGAGTTTTATATTTACAGTTTGTTTAATGCTAGCTGGCTTTCTTCGAGCATCTACCTTTAGAACATCAGCCTTCTGGAGATACAGTGTCAGGGTGATGTCTAAATATTTTATGTTATGACTTCATTGAGGGCTGAAGGGACTCCAGTGTTATTGGGGACAGGAAGCTTCTGAACTCAGGTCTTGGCAGCTATGAAAATTTTATTATGAATCACCTCTGTATGATATGCTTCCCTTTATGGCATAGTTTGCTTTTCTCAAGAGAAAAAAAAAAATTGCTGAGCAAAGAAGCAGCACGTTTTAATTAATGTTGTTATTGCTGATAGATGGATGACACTGTAGATAATCAAGGTGCTGATACTCTAGGTTTCATAAATGGAGGGGAAATATTTAAGAGAAGTTGGAAGGTATTAAACGAATTGGTGAAATCTACGAAGCATTTTCTGAAAAATGCGCGTGGGAATCCGAAAGGTAATTTCGTAAAGCACAGGCTATTTTTAAATGTGTAAAAAATATTTGCGGTCATATGTTTCTGTTTCTGTAGTTTGAAAAAAAAATTGAGACTAGCATTTTGGCATAGATATAACTCTGTGTGAAATTGAATGGGATATTTGTTTTTAATATTTTACCCCGATTACTTCCTTTGTGGATGAAGAGCTGTGGTATTGTCTACATCTGGTGAAGATAGTTATACTTGTTTAGTTTGGGCATGAATCTGTTTTTAAATATAATGATTTGATGCTGCTTTTACTTAATTTTAATGAGAAATTTTATTTTGAAATCTCTGTTAAAAAATAAAGACTTACGGCTTAATACCCAAAATTTGAAGGCATGGATTTTTGGCTCCAACAGTCCCTTTTGGATGAACTCCAAATGTTGTTCGGTACTGGTATGACTGTTGGAAAACCCAGGTTTCTGTTCATGGAAAACAATTAATGTCCTTCATGTTTTGATGGCAGATTTTTAGGACCCTGCCTGACGCCACACTGCCTGAGCCAGTCACCCTGTCAGCATCACCCCCGAATGCTCCACCAAGGCAATCGAAGAGACAGGGCCAGAGGACTAAGAGACCCGTGGCTGTGTATAATCTTTGTCTTGAACTGGAAGATGGTAAGATGTTAATTACATGTTTCTTCTTGATAGTCTGTTGCGAATATGGCAAAGCCTATGACCCCAGGGCGGGCCATGGTCTTCCATCCTTTGGATTTTAACTTCTTTTCCCCTTAAGATTATGATTTTTGAGATTAACGGGGCGGGGGGGTGGTAAATCTTTCCTTGTCAGGGAGAGAATGCACGTTTCAGTTTTGTGTTTGTCTTTGTTATTCACAGTTCTTTTTTTACTTTGAAAAGACAGCTAAAATTTCTTTTTGGGGAGACTTGTGTGACCTCCTGTGAGGTTACATAACCCCGAGACAAATGGAAGAGGAACTAAAATGAAAGTAGATCTTTCATGAGAGGAGCAGATTGGAGTCTGATGTTAAATGCATTGAGATCAAAGGCACGGGTCCCTGTGGCGCTGGGGTCTGTGCTTCTGCACCGTCCGGTTTTCTGACTTTCTTGTAAGGCAAGAAAGTGGGGTGGGGTGGCAAATTGACCACGGTCGGGGGCTAGGCTGAGTGGACCGAGCTGCAGTGGGACTCTGACCAGTGGAAGTCCTTACTTTCCATCCAAGCCACGCTGTTCCAACTCTCTGTTGTCATGTGGCCACCTTGTCTCAGTATTGCCAGATTGCCTCGTTTTTTACTGGAGCCTAGAAACTGGAATTTTAAACACTGATCCCTACAAAACAAGGCTGTGAGCCATAGCGAGACCCCAGTTGCTGATTTGTAATCACGTAGTTATTGGCGTGGAGAATAAGATCGAAACTACCAAGGTTTTATTGGTTTGGAGGTGTGAGGTGATTGTCAAAGGGAAGGAGGAAATGAAGATAGAAACATACAATACCTCCATCGTAAGCAGCTGTATAATGAAATGTCACATAGCTAATATCCAAAGACCCATGCAAGCAGGTGACACCGGTCTTTAACTAACTCTCAGGGGATCTGTACACGAGGACTCAGAATGCCTCCTGTAGTGTGTGTGTGTGTGTGTGTGTGTGTGTGTGTGTGTATACACTTATATATTACACACACACACATATACACATGCACACACGTTAGTTTTAAAATCAGATCCTCATTTTCTAGAGAATGGGCATGATTTATTCAAGTCAACCTGTACTTTCAGAGCTTCCTTTTAGCCCTTAGTTTCAGCTTCTGAGCCCAGCCAACTTCTTATTCTCTGTTTCTTTTCTCGTGTTCACTCTCTCAACGGAGTTGCTAATAAGGAGTAAAGCTGACTGGTTTGAATTGAGCCTTGTCTTATCTATCACTTGTCCTCTGGTGGAAGTGTTAAACAATTCGTGAACGAGGCAAATGTTGGAAAGTAGGAGGGGAGCAATATCAAGGCGATGTAAAACAATACCTACTTGGGCTCATCGGCCCTTGAGCAAAACTGAATTGACTCTGTTTCATAAAGGTAATGACCAAAGAGGGAATCACATCTACTTTGGGGGGTATTTTTAGGAATTGAATCAGAATAGCCAGTCATGTGTACATAGTTTACTAATTTTTTGATCATTGGGTTGCTGAATGATTATTATTAATGGGTAAGAAGCTGCTGAAGTGGTATTTAGCACATCTTTTATGGGAATACTCAAAATGGTGTACAATCATAGCTTTCCTAATTTTTAGGCCATATATAAATTCTGTACAACTCTTTAATTTTAAGGGAAAAAAGAAGATGGACAAATATTTAATTCCTGTAGTCTGTTTTTACGTTCACCATCTATATGATGTCTTATTGTACATTTTGTCTTTTTATAACTTTACATTGATCCTTCTGGATTGCAGCCTTTGATTTTTCCGGAAGTTGTTAGAATCAGAAAAGCCCATGATTTTGGTCATGGGGTGATTTTGTTTTATCTTACAGGTCATAAGATAAAGCAATTAAAACCTGTTATTTATCCTCTCCCCTCCCCCACCTATTATTTGTAGCTAAGCTTTAGTGAAACTCAAGCTGTGTGAAAAAGAATTATTTCAGGGAGAACAAAGTGGGATCCGTGTTTTGCATATTCTAAAAAAAGAAATAAATGAAGAGGTGGTGAAAATGCTTTTGAAAGGAAGCATACAAGGAAAGGATATTAAAAGGCTATGTTGTTGATTATTACTTAGCACATTGAAAACTCTACCCTTTCAAAAAAAAAAAAAAATCTCTTCTTATCACCAAGACTTAAATGTTTTTCAGTAGCCTGAGTCATCTAATTGTCAACTCTATTTGAAATTTTCAAAAGTTTAATCTTTTTATGTATTTTTTCTTATTGATGGTAGTTGAGTCACTTTCCATGCTTATCTAGTTTTGGTTAAGGTATGCATTAGTAGCCAACTTTGGTTGATGATTTTTCCAAATTTTTTAGTTTATTGTGAGTCCGATAGAAGGTTTAAATGCAAGTATGTTTCCACCTTTACCCTCCCCCCATTTATTCACTGTAGTACAAGTTAAATTTGACTTAATAAAATCCAGGACAAATTATTTTTGTTTAAGTTTAGGTAGATTATTTGCCAAGATTCAAGGAACTAGTTTGAATGACTGGAGAGTTTCCTCAGCTGTATGATTTGGTCACAGATTTGGTATTTGAGTGAAGTGGTTTTGTGGTATGTTATTTCTTCTGCATTGAGTAAGGTATGAAACCATGCGATGGACCCAACAGGCAACCCTGGAAAACACTCAGAATTGGTTTCAGTTCAGCATTAGGCAGATCAGAAAGTCGTCATTAGCAGTCAGCAAGCCTGTTAGCATGAGCTGAAGTAGGATAGACCTAGAAGTGGAGAATCCTAGCTTAGCTGGTGTGAAATAGGAGAGACGCCCTCCGCTGCTAGACATCGTTTTTCAACCCCGCCCCCCAAGTTTAATTAAAGACACTTAATATCTTTACTTTAACAAAGGCTTTAATTGGTATTGGCACATTTAGCCATACTGCATACACAATGCTCATTTATTTTCCTTTTTAATGTGATTTAATGGCATTAAACTTGTTATTTGCAGAAGACTTTAGAATTCTAGTTACTTGCTTAAAGATCTCTGTTGATGATTAAGATGAACTGAAATGGATATATTATCTAGCTAGATTTCTTTAAATAGAGCAGCTGTTAAATTTTTTCTGAAATTCTTTTTATTATTTTGTAGAAGCCATATCGTTCATTTTCATATAGCATTTAATAGTCTCACAAACCTCAAAGCTGAGTAGATTTGGCTACGTCAGTTGTTGGGAAATAGCAAAATATGAGGTAGGCTGCTAAGTGCTAAAAAGAAGATGAAAAAATCAAAGGCTTCCTTTTATTTCGTTCTCAGGTTATCTTTGTGTTTTTATTTCCTTAGAAGTGGTAGTAACGTAACTCAAAAAGTTCAGTGTATGTTGTGTTTTTGTTTATACCTTCCCACTCCAAATTTATGTCCTTCCTACCTCTTTTTTTTTTTTTTTTTTTTTTTTTTTGCGGTGTGCGAGCCTCTCACTGTTGTGGCCTCTCCCGTTGCAGAGCACAGGCTCCGGACGCGCAGGCTCAGCGGCCATGGCTCACGGGCCCAGCCGCTCCGAGGCATGTGGGATCTTCCCAGACCGGGGCACGAACCCGTGTCCCCTGCATTGGCAGGCGGACTCTCAACCACTGCGCCACCAGGGAAGCCCTACCTATTTTTTTAATTATATAAATTTCAAGTGTACAGCATTATAATTTGACATCTGTGTACACTACACAGTGATCACCGCCACAGGTCTAGTTATCATCCATCACCATACACTTGACCCCGTTTACCCCTTTCATCCACTCCCCAACCTTCTTCCTCTCTGGTAACCACTAATCTGTTCTCTGTATCTATGTGTTTGTTTTATTTTGTTCATTTGTTTTGTTTTTTAAGATTTCAGATGTGAGTGAAATCATATGGTATTTGTCTTTCTCTCTCTGACTTACTTCATATAGCAGAATGCCTCCAATGTCCATCTGTGCTGTCACAAATATCAAGATTTCATTCTTTGTCATGGCTGAGTTGCATACATACATATACAATATGTATGGTACACATATATATATTCATCTATTGATGGACACTTAACGTTGTTTCCATATCTTGACTATTGTAAATAATGCTGCAATGAAAATTGGGGTGCATGTGTCTTTTTGAATTAATGTTTTTGTGTTCTTTGGATAAATACCCAGAAGAGGAATAGCTGGGTCATATGGTAGCTCTCTTCTTAACTCTTTGAAGAACCTCCATACTGTTTTCCCTAGTGGCTGCACCAAGTTATATTTCCAGAAACGGTGTACTAGGGTTCCCTTTTCTCCATGTTCTCTCCAGCATTTGTTATTTATTGTCTTTGTTAATAGCCATTCTAACAGGTATGAGGTGATAGCTCATTGTGGTTTTGATTTGCATTTTCCTAACAATGGATGATATTGAACACCTTTTCATGAGTCTTTTGGCCATCTCTCTGTGTTGTTTTGGAAAACGTCTGTTCACATCCTCTGACCATTTTTCAGTTGGGTTGTTTTATTTATTTATTTTTGCTTTTGTTGTTAAGTTGTATGAGTTCTTTATATATTTTGATATTTTTAGATATTAATGCCTTATTGGATATGTGATTTGCTAATATCATCTCGCATTCAGTAGGTTACCTTTTCATTTGGTTGATCGTTTCCTTCGCTGTGCAGAAGCTTTTTAGTTTGATGTAGTCTCATTTGTTTATTTTTCCTTTTGTTTCCCTTGCCTTTGAAGTCAGATCCACAAAAACATAGCCAAGACCGATGTCAGTGATGTTACCACCTCTGTTTTCTTCTAGGAATTTTATGGTTTCACCTCCTACATTCAAGTGTTTAATCCATTTTGAGTTGATTTTTGTGTGTGGTGTAAGATAGTGGTCTAGTTTCATTCTTTTGCATGTTGCTGTCCAGTTTTCCCAATGCTGTTTATTGAAGAGACTGTCATTTCTCCATTGTATGTTATTTGCTCCTTTGTCATAATTTAATGGTCCATATATGTGAAGGTTTATTTCTGGACTCTCATTCTGTTCTGTTGATCTGTGTGTCTGTTTTTGTTCCAGTACCACGCTGTTTAGATTACTATAGCTTTGTAGTATAGTTGCAAGACAAGGAGTGTAATACCTCCAGCTTTGTTGTTCTTCCTCAAGATTGTTTTGGCCATTTGGGGTCTTTTGTGGTTCCATACAATTTTTAGAGTCATTTGTTCTGCTTCTGTGAAATATGCCATTGGCATTTTGTTAGGGATTTCATTGAATCTGTAGAGAGCATGGATATTTTGGCAATATAAATTCTTCTAATCCATGAGCATGGAATATCTTTCCATATATTTGTGTTTTCTTCAGTTTCTTTCCAGTGCCTTATAATTTTCAGTTTACAGGTCTTTCACCTCCTTGGTTAAATTGATTTCCAGGTATTTCATTCTTTTTGTTGCAATTGTAAATGGGATTGTTTTCTTAGTTTCTGTTTATGGTAGTTTGCTATTAGTGTATATAAATGCCACAGATTTCTGTATATTGATTTTGTATCCTGCAACGTTAATGAATTCATTTATTCTAACTGTTTTTTTGATGGAGGCTTTAGGGTTTTCTCTGTATGGTATCATGTCATCTGTGGGTAGTGACAGTTTTACTTCTTCCTTTCTGGTTTGGATGTCTTTTATTTCTTTTTCTTACCTAATTGTTGTGGCTAGGACTTTCATACTATGTTGAATAAAAGTAAGGCGAGAGCGGGCATCCTTGTCTTTTTCCTGATCTTACAGGACAAGCTTTTAACTTTTCACTGTTAGGATATGATGTTAGCTGTGGGTTCGTCATATATGGCCTCATTATGTAAAGGTACATGCCCTCTATACCAACTTTGTTGAGAGTTTTGAATTTTGTGAAATGCTTTTTTGGCATCTGTTGAGATGATCATATGGTTTTTATCCTTAATTTTGTTGATACGATGTATCATGTCGATTGATTTATGGATGTTGAACCAATCTTACATCCCTGGAATAAATCCCACTTGATCATGATGTAAGATCCTCTTAATGTATTTAATGTATCATTGGATTTCGTTTACTAATATTTTGTTGAGGATTCTTTTCATCTATGTTCATCAAGGATATTGGCTTGTAATTTTCTTTTTTTGTGGTGTTCTTGTTTGGTTTTGGCATCAGGGTAATGCTGGCTTCATAAAATGTGTTTGGAAGATTTCTCTCCTCTTCAGTTTTTTTGGAAGAGTTTGAGAAGGATAGCTATTAAATCTTTGAGTGTTTTGTAGAATTAACCAGTGAAGCCATCTGCCTGGGCTTTTGTTTGTTGGGAGATTTTTGGATTTCTGTTTCAACCTCCTTACTAGTAATTGGTCTATTCCTTCATGATTCAGTTGTGTGTTTCTAGAAATTGATGCACTTCTTCTAGGTTGTCCAATTTGTTAGCTTGTAATTGTCTGTAGTAGTTTCTTATGATTCTTTGTATTTCTCTGGTTGTTACTTCCTGTCTTTGATCACTCATTTTATTTAGTTGAGCCCTCGTTTTTCCCTTGGTGAGTCTAGCTAAAGGCTTGTCGATTTTGTGTTTTCAAAGAACCAGATCGTAGCTTCATTGATCTTTTCTATTGTTTTTTTAAATCTCTTTCATTAATTTCCACTCTTGATTATTTCCTTCCTTCTACTAATTTTGGACGACTTTGTTCTTCTTTTTTCAGTTCCTTTAGGTGTGAAGTTACTGGAGTTTTTCTTGTTTCTTGAGGTAGGCCTGTATTGCTATGAACTTTCTTTGCTACATCTTGTTGATTTTGGCATATCGTATTTCTGTTTTTATTTATCTCTTGGTATTTTTTTATTTCTCCTTTGATTTCTTCAGTGAGCCATTGGTTGCTCAGTAGCATGTTGGCTTATCTCCATGTTTTTGTGGTTTTTCCTTTTGTTTCTTGTGATCGATTTCTAGTTTCATACCATTGTGGTTGGAGAAAATGCTTGATATGATTTCAGTCTTCTTGAGACTTGTCTAGTGACCTAACATGTAATCTGTCTTGGAGAATGTTCCATATGCACTTGAAAAGAGTGTGTATTCTGCTTTTGGATGGAATATTCTGTATTTGTATGTATCTATTAAGTCCATTTGGTCTGATGTGTTGTTTAAATTCAGTGTTTCCATATTAATTTTCTATCTGGATGATCTATCCATTGATATAAGTGAGGTGTTAAAGTCCTCCACTATTATTGTATTGCCTTTAATATCTCTTTATGTCCATTAATATTTGCTTTCCTATATCTTGGTGCTCCTCTGCTGGGTGCATATACATTTATAAATCTTATATCTTCTTGTTGGATTGACCCCTTTATCATTATGTAATGCCCTTCTTTGTCTTTTATTACAGTCTTTGTTTTAAAATCCATTTTGTCTGATATGAGTGTAGTTTCTCCAGCTTTCTTTCATTTCCATTTGCATGGAATGTCTTTTTAAGTCCCTTCACTTTGAGTCTCTGTGTACCCTTTCTTCTGAAATGAGTCTCTCTCCATTCAGCCATTCTGCCTTTGATGGGCAAATTTAGTCTATTTACATTTAAAGTAATTATTAACAGGTATGTACTTATTGTCATTATGTTAATTGTTTCCTGGCTGTTTTTGTAGTTCTCCTCTGTTCATTTCTTCTCTTTCTTGCTTCCTTTGTGTCTTGGTGGGTTTTTGCGCGTGTGCACGCACGTGTGTATGTATGTGTGTTATGCTTACATTCCTTTGTCATTTTCTTTTGTGTGTTTACTGCAAGTTTTTTTCCCTGTTGTTTCAATGAGGTTTACATATAACATCTTAGTAAATAGTAGCCCATTTTAAATTGGTAACCTCTTAAAGCTTTGGAATGTGTCCAAATTTATCTTTTTACTCCCCCCATCACATTTTATACCTTTGATGACACATTTTACATGTCATTTTGTGCATCTTTTAACTAATTGTTTTAATTTTAGTTAAGTTTACTACTTTTGTCTTTTAACCTTCATGTTTGCATTTTAAGTGGTTTCACTACCTGTATTATATATTTACCTTTTCCAGTGATGTTTTTACTTTTATGTGTTTTCTCATTATTAATTAGTGCCATTTCTTTTCAGCTTAAAGAAGTCACTTTAGCATTTCTTGTAGGGCTGGTTTAGTGGTGATAAACTCCTTTAGCTTTAGCTTATCTGGGAAACTCTTAATCTTTCCTTCAATTCTGAATGATAACTTTGTGGGTACAGAATTCTTGGTTGGAAGTTTTTCCTTTCAGCACTTTGAACATGTTGTGTCACTCCCTTCTGGACTGTAAAGTTTCTGCTGAAAAATTTGCTGATAGCCTTATGGGGTTTTTCTTGTATGTAACAAGTTGTTTTTCTTTTGCTGCTTTTAGGATTGTCTCTTTGTCCTTAACTTTTACCATTTTAATTATAATATGTCTTGGTGTGTGTCTTTTTGGTTTCATCTTGCTTGGAACTCTTTGGGCTTCCTGGACCTGGATGTCTCTTTCCTTCCACAGATTAGGGAAGTTTACAGCCACTATTTCTTCAAATAAGTTTTCTGGCCCTTTCTCTCCCTCTTCTCCTTCTGGGACCCCTGTAATATAAATATTCTTCTTCTTGATGTTGTCTCAAAGGTCCCTTAAGGTATCTTCACTTAATTTTTGTTTTCTTTTTGCTGCTCTGTCTGGGTGAGTCCTATTGTTTTCTCTTCCAGCTTGCTCATTCATCCTCCTGCCTCATTTAGTCTGCTGGTGAGCCCATGTAGTGCATTTTTCAGTTCAGTTATAACTTCTGTTTAGTACTTGCTTATATTTTTCTGTCTCTTTGTTGAAGTTCTCACTGTGTTCATCTATTCTTCTCCCAAGTTCAATGACTACCTTTATGACTATTAATTTGAACTCTGTGACAGGTAGATTGCTTATCTTTGTTTCCTTTTGTTCTTTTTCTGAGGCTTTGTCTTTTTCTTTTGTTGGAACCTATTCCCTTGTCTCCTCATTTTGCCTCATTTTGTGTTTGTTTCTATGTATTAGGTAAATCAGCTGTCTCTCCCAGAATTGAAGGAATGGCCTTATTTAGGAGATGCCTTGTGGGGCTCAGAAGTGCATTCCTGACTGGCCACCAGAGCCAGGCATTCAGGGAGTATCCCCTATGTGGGCTGCATGTGCCCTCTTGTGGTGGGAACGTGGCTGCTGGTGCAGTGTCTGGTGGACGGGGCTGGGTCCCGGACCCTTAGTACCTTTTTATATAAAGAGAGACTGTTGTGTTTGTCCCCATATACAAGGAAGGTTCATGAGGCTGTATGAGGTATATTCTTTGCTATTTTCTCTTCAAGGCAGAAGAAACATTTTAAAAGAAGGTTTGGTGAGTGAGAAGAGGATTATCATCTGAATTTTGACTAAGCTCTCCCATTCTTCCTTTACGCTAGCTCTAATTTTAAACACAACTAGACATTCACAGGACTAGTTTTATTTGTATCTTCTTTGGTAATTAGGTATTCTTTGCCTGTCTTCTTTTGTACATGGTATAGCAGTTTGTTTATTTAGACAACAGAAAAGATATGACTTATAAAGAGTTGAAAACAAAATCATCTTGCGAGCCAATTGGCAGGATTTAATATTATTTTAGGGTAGTTCTTACTTTGGGTATCGTTAGGTTGGCACTTTCCCACTTGGATCCCGGATGTGCTAACTGGAGCCCATTTTGTTGAACACGTATTATTGTAGTCCTACAGTGTGGTAGAGAACATGACGAGGATGCAGAACTTTATAGGCAAAAAAGTGAAAATACAACTGTTGAAGGGGAGATGGGGTAACAATAAAGCAGGACCATTTTCCTCCTTTCTTAAAGGAAGAACGTATCCTGATATGCATCAGTCTGTAAAATCAGGGTGGGACAGATCTGTCTTGTAGGAGTCAAGAAGGCCATGGTAAAAGGCTGGTTAAGTAATTTAAGCTTAGGTTGATGTGGGCTTGAGTGAGCTCTAGGAATTGAAAATAAAATGGATATCTGGTAGAAATGTGAAAGCAAGTTGTTGGTACTTCTCCACTGACCAGGTGTGGAGAATGAAGGCAGCTAATCAACACAGATGTCATCAGCCACATTGTAGGCTCATAGGTAAATCTTTTCCTTGTGTTTATGTCTTAGTTTTGTCCTGAGGCTTTTTTTTAATATATATCTTTAGATCATCTTTCCATCAAAAGGAAGAAATCATCTCATCTTGTTAGTGTCTTCAATACATATTGTTATATGTAACTTGTTTAGAAAATAGGTTTGGTATAAATAGTGTATGTGGAAAGCCAGTGGACAGAGAAATGTTAAGTAATAACTGAAATGCTGTGTCTTCTTAGAGAAAGATTAGTCTCATAATTATGAACAATGTAGAGCTCAGTTTTCTCCTACTTTACCTCGCAGACTTATATCCATTCAGTCACAGGCTTATGTAAAGGATGGGCGGCCCCCACCATACTCAAAGATGTTTATTTCTGTAGAAGTCAAGGATGGAGAGCTGACAGTCACGGCAACTATGCACTCTCCAATCTCAGCTCCCAAGGGAGTATCTTTAGAGGGGTAGATTGGGCATTTGGGATTGACATGTACACACTGCTATATTTAAAATAGATAACCAACAAGGACCTACTGTATATCACAGACAACTCTGCTCAATATTCTGTAATAACCTAAATGGGAAAAGAATTTGAAAAAGAATAGATACAGGTATATGTATAACTGAATCACTTTGCTGTATACCTGAAACTAACACAACGTTGTTAATCAACTGTGCTCCAATTAAAAAAAAAAAAAAAAAAAGAAATGACCTTCATGAAAGCATGCTTTCGTAAGTGAATTGTTACTACCCCCGTCCTCCCTCAGATTGTATCAGGACACTTATGTGAGAGAAGAATCACTGTAAAACCATTTTTGATGTGGATTTTCAGAGACCTTCTGCAGCTATTGACATTTCCTTATAGACATAGCTGATCAGCTTGCAGAGATTAATAATCAGCCCAAGTAACCGGCTGCAAGCAGATCTCTGTCTTATGCTTGGTAATCTTCTCTCGATTCTTACCATTTTTTTGCATGACGCTTCACGGGTAGATTCTGGATAATAACTTTCCAAAGGCCGAGCCATCTTACCACCTCCTCTGAGCAAAGTCATGATTCCCTGGCATGGAATTACTGTGTTGTGAAGTTAAATCTAAGACCGGGCTTGAATCCAGTGACAGGCTCTGTCGACAGATTATTTCTCACTTTTACCGTGATGAGATCAATGGGTTGGAAAAGGCAGCCAGAAATGTCAGGGCTGTGATTGAGTTGTGACCTGCCCATAGATCATGCCCGCTGCTTCTCCTGCACCGGCGTCTCCCCAGACGCTTCCTCGAAGCTCAGCTCCCCTAATGTTAGTGACAAAGCACGAGGCACCTTCTTATATGACTTCCTCTATAATCTTAACTATGCTCCTGTGTGGGATGAACATTTCCCCCTCTCTCTGGAGGGGGAAGAAAAAAAGTCTTATTTAACGCCTTAAAAAAGTTCATGGCAGGTAACTAGAATAGAAGAGAGAAAAATTCTTTAAAGCTTGTCTCCCTGTGGTGTGGGTTTTTTCCTCACTTCTAATAGCTTTTATTTTAATTTCTAGTTCTGAATTCAAGCAGCTGTCACTCTCTTTATAGCCCTCTTTGAAACACTTACAACGTAGGAGGTAGCCGGGCTGTCTAAGAAACATCTTTTCAAACCAGCTGAAGTATTGTTTATCCTGAATGAAATAGAATTTTTAAGGCTGTCAGGAGTGACTGATTTGAAACGTTTCCTTTGTAGCTAGGAAGATGAGGAGAAATCTTGAAGGGGAAGGTATTATCTCAGTGTGGCCAATTCCAAGCAATTGTTATTACTCAGAAAACTCTTACGGACCGTGATAAAAATTACCAGGAGATAAGACTGCTGTCTACAATTAATAGAACCAAACAAACCTGTGGTCAGTTTATTTGTACTTACTGAATCCTTCCCAGCTGTTGAGGAAAAAGAAATGATGTGAGATCGAGTCAACTGTGGAGGCTACTCCTGTAACAAGTTGTGTCTCCTTGCCTTTTATGAACTCTGGGTCGCAACCTTGCAGCCTGGCTCCTTCCAAATGCTCATTCTGCTTGGCATGGCAGAAGACACACGTCTTCTAGGCAGTATTTAGAAGGAGTCCAGTGTCAACCTTGGGTGGAAAAAAAAATCTTCAAACCTATTACAGTGAATTAGACGGCTGACATTTTGCATGTACTAATATTTGTTCTCTGAACTCAGCAACAGGAGTCTTTGAGCTTGAATGGTGATGGTGGCTGTGGTTTTATTTTACTCTTTGGGTCAGAATAGAAATAGTGACTCTTTAAGTCTCTGGTTATTATCTTAGTTATTTTAAAGGTGGACTCTTTTTCTTAAAAATTTTAATAGTTAATGTGAGAACAGGATACAAAATTTGGAGGGTAATAGTACACAGTTACAGATACCATACTATATGCCGGCTACTGTTAGCAATATTCGTTAAACTTAGGTAACCCTCGTAACAATCCTATCGGTAGTATTATTATCCGTATTTTATAATTGGGGAAACTGAGGCTCAGAGAAGGTCAGGAGCTCACCTGAGTCTCCTGGCTAGTGAGTGACAAAGCCAGGATTAACCAGTCCCATTCCAGAGTCTGGGCTCCTTACCACTCTGCTCAAGTGCAAACCCAAGTGCCTCAGCAAATGGTCTTCTCTTCTCTGGAGTTTTCCTTGGCCAGTCTTTTCAGAGATGTCATGTGCCTTTCAAACAATACATTGATTTATTCTTTTTTACTTTTAAGAGTGATTGTTAGTTTTTCCATTAAAAACAGTGGCTAGTTTTGTTGTAAAGGAATCAGAGTGATGGTTTTGATGAAGGAGATGAAGGAGAAGAAAGGGCCAGAGATGAGGATGGATTTAAACCTGGGACACAATACACTGTAACAAAAATGGGTCCTCTAAGAGAAAGGAGTCGCTCATTTTTATGGGCAGGGAGAAGGAAAAGCAATCATTTTATTTCAGTATATTTATTTTATCGTGATGTAGATACCCATTTACCTAAATGAACAAATATCTGGTCTTACGTTAGTTGCAGTAAGGTGAAAAGTCTCCATTCAATCCCATCAACTCAGTCCCTGCAAACCAAATCTGTAACCACTGCTATTAATAGATTGAGCCATGTCAGAGGGCCAGCTCTCAGTTCCAAAGTTATCTAATATCAGCAATTTCAAATGTTTTTTCATTTACATGTCATTTCAACCTATAGTTTCTTAAATCCTTTCAAAGTTAAAATTCCAAATTGGATTGCTGGCCGCTGTTATTAGGAGGGTCGTATCACATGAAACTGCTCTGCTGTTTGTCTATGTCAAAACTGATTGAATAGCAGCAGTTTGACTTGGTTCAACCTATAGTTTCTTATTTTTCCTTCTAGAATCCTTCATGTACATATAAGCAGAGATGAATAGAGATTTTTATATATCCCCTGTGTGCTCAAGAGCTAGTTGTGCACCGTATTTTTAAAAACTTTATATCTGGTATTGTTTTCATATCAACACAAAAAGAGTACCCTCTCCTCTTTCACTGCTGTATAGTATTCTGTATGTTCTGTTGTGTGGGTGTGCTCCTAAAGGCCTTGTTCTACAGCCAGACATAAGCAGGTGGTACAGGTCCTCAGTCATCACACACAGGCTTCTAGCCTTCCAAGGATCACAGAAATGTGTCCACAGAAATAATATACATGGTGTGATTTTGAATGACTAAAGTAAGTTATAAAACAGAATTTCAGAATAGCCTCACTTCTAAAGGGAAAACTGTGTGAATAAGTGTATAATCATAGAAATAAATCCGGAATAATATTAATCAGTTATGACAGTGGTTTTCCTTAGGAAGTGAGAGAATGATGATTTTCTTCTTTAAACGTATCTGTATTTCTTTTTCCTTGTTATATACATGTACGTATATACACATATATGTATATACACATATATACATGTACATATATACACATGCATCATGCATACGAGTATGTGTATTTAAGTTACAAACGTTTCAGCCTAAAACTGATGCAAGTTGTGCTTGTTATTTGGCGTGTTGGGTGTAAGTTGAAGATTTTGAAGTGCAAAGTGAAGCAGAGCCCAAGAGAAAAGCATATGGAGTCCCGCTAGCATGAGTTGACCTGGAGAAATTTCACTGGCAGTACATCGAGAATGGGGAGCTGTCACTGCCTAGTGTTTTCCTGTTGGATTTAATGCATCTTTCACCTTCTACCTGGGCTGCTCTCAAAGTCACATTGTCCTAGCGTTTTGGGGATCACCATCACTGGAAATACTTAGGCCACAAAGAGTTTTATTGAGTGGTAGAATTATCTGTGGTTACATTTGGATTTAACCTAACCTGGATTTAAATCGCTGTTCTCTTCTTACTGTCTTATATGACCTAGGCACATTCCCCTTTGAAGCCTCATGAGTTTGGGTCAGTAAACTTCCCCATGGCTTTTGCCACGAACAAATGAGTTCATGGCTGTAAACCACCCAATATTTAGTGAATACTCAATTTTAGCTTAGATTTTCCAGAGGGCCTGATGTGTAAAAGAGAGGGCTTCAAATATATTTTCCTGTGTGGTATACTTTCCAAGAAAATGTACTTAGTCTTTTGTGTTTGGTTATTTTTGTCCAGCTTAATAAGTTTGTTGGTTGCTACCTTAAACTGACAATTGATAATAATGTACATTGTTCAGGTGAAAAGAATGATGTGATGGGGGAGGAGGATAGGTAAGTAGCTAGGAGTCCAACAACCCCCCTTTCTCAGCTGGACTGGAGTGTGTTCTGAACACACTGCTCTAAATTTCCTGAGCTGTCAAAATGTCAGCCTTCCTCAGAAGTTTATGCAAGACAGCTTGATTCAGTATCTGATTACTTTTTGGTTCCTAAGGATAATCGTAGATGGTGGTTATATTTTTTGTTTATATAGGCAGAAATCTCAGTCTGTAAATAATGCCTGTGGACTGTGATTATGATATAAAAATGCTCTCTGCTTTACAGAGTAAAGCAATTTGCTTTGACTTCTATTGACATTGCAGCTGAACTGGTCTTATTCACTTTGTAATTGAATTGCTACAGCCTTCCATTGACTTTGTAAGTAGCAGAGGTGGTTCCTGGAGTTGTAACGTAAAGCCTGTTAGCCGCTGCTGTAACGTTATAATGGGGTCTGTGTTTTATGTCATGCGATTAGAACACAGCCGATTCCCTCATCAGCGTTTCCTAGCATACACTTTTGCCATGTCTTAGCCATTCGATAGCTTTTCAGGCAGGCGTTACGCTTAATTTTTAATATCTTCAGACAGTAGAAAATAAAATCTGCTTTATAATTGTATGGCAATTTCATTGCATCTTTTCACGCCTTACTGTGACAGTTTAACTTGTAGTTTAGGAGTTGACTTCTCTCATTCAGTTTTCTGGGGGGGGATGCATATCTATGTGTACTTTTGTTTTCTGGACTTTTCGGACTTGGAGTGGGAGGTTATTTCATTGAGAGTCACATTTCCCTTTCCTAGACATGATTTCAGATAAAGAAATTATATTACCCAAGGGAATTATTCTTAGCTAGCCACTGACTGTCATTAACCTGCATGTTAATTAGCTTTATCATGGTTCCCATTATGGTTTGTCTTGTTTGGTGAGGCCAAATGAAATGAGAGGAACTGGGACATCTTGCCCTACCGCCCCCAGCATGACATTGCTTTAACTTGCAGCAGAACTGAGAATTGGGGTCAGTGGGACTTTACAAACCTTTCCTTCCACTTGGCAATTATAACTGGTCTCTCAGTGCACCTTTCACTGCTGAGAAATACAATTAGCGTTCTTTCCTTAATGGGCAGTTGGCAGGGTTAATTTCTTATACCCCCCCTCCCGTTTGTTTCCCTAATGGAAGATTTTCTGATCAAAGAATCTAAACTGTTTTCTCTTAATAGTCATTTACTACCTCCTGCTCTGTGGACAGCAAAGAAGAATTCCCTTTGAATGGGAGGGTTGGATTTGGTTTTTTTAAAGAAAGACACCCAATTACATTAGCAATTTTAAAAGTTCAATTTTAAAGTCAAACTTTGAGTCTCCTAACCTGTCTTTATTATTCTAATTAAAGAAAGGAATTGCCTGTGTGTGTGTGTGTGTGTGTGTGTGTAAGTACAAACTAATGTACAAGATAATATAACTCCTTTGGCTTACGTTTTTAGAAGGATAAGAATAAATATCTGGCCTGAAAAATATATCGGCTTTACTTTTTGTCTTGCATTGGATTCCTTTTTTTTTGGGGGGGTGACTTCTTTTTCTCTCTATAGATCTTATCTGTATAGCGCCACTATTGCTAGTGCCTCATAATGCAAGTTCTCTCAGTCCCTTGGCCATTTTAGTTGAAGTAGACTAAGCATATGGGAAGCTGTGAAGGCAGTGCTGGGTTTTCTTTGGCTGGTTAGGTGTTAGTGGGGTTTGGGATCTGATCCTGACCCTTCTCAGCCATGCTGCTCACAGACTGCTCTGTTGTGCACGAGTCATTCCGTGTGTATACTGCAGCTTCTAGTTCGAGAAGCTCATAGGACTCCGTGAGGTTCTGGGTGAGTATCTAAGTATGCTATGAAGAAACAGAGCTGTTCACTTTTTTTTTTTTTTAACTAGCCAAAGAGTGGGCTACTTGGACAAAACTAGTCTTAGATGATCCAGCTAGGCAGGACAGGCTGTCTTTCTATGTTGTTGGAATGTAGCCTTTTCCTGTTTTCCTCAGTCTCGATAAATTTGGGTATCTGGTCACACTGGTATCTGCACATCAGTAAATATGGGGATGCTAGCGCTAAGGACCAGATGCAAAAACAAAATACTGGACAGAACTGTAATCCTCCCTTTGGAGCAGTAGTGAGTGTTAAGCTGTTGTGGAAGTCATGCTCCTTTACTTAGCCTTGGAACCCTTGAATGTTTCATTGACTACAACAGTCTCACCCAGTAATTTGAAAGCAAGAAGACATTATGATGTACTTCTAAGACTTAGGTAGGAAGAGTGAGGCTATGTATGACTCAAGTGTTCTTGAGTGTCCTTGTTAAAAGTAGAATGCTCTCCTAGATGGGTTAGTGTTCCAATGCAGTACGGCAGTTCTATGATGTGTCATTTCTCATGAGTTAAGTAGTATACTTTGACTTGTATTAACTACATTTCAGGGACCAGCACTGCTTAGTCCATGCTACTTTTCCTGTACACAGGGTCATTAAAGAATGGATGATGGCTATGTCCTTTGATCTCTATCAACCTTAAAATGCCACTGTTGGCACCCATCCCATCTGTTATGTTGGCCTTATGAACATTGGTGGGGGAATGTTTTCCTTCTACTGTTTCATATGTTGAAGCATCTCACCAGCTCCTAGACAGATTTAGTTTTATTTATAGAGGTCACTTCCATATTTATTGTTCAGCATCAGGTTTTATATACAACGTCAAGCCCAATTGCATATTGAGCAAGGGGAGGGAAAACATAAATTTTGGCTTACTCTAATTTACACTAGTCAGTGCAGTATTAGAAACTAGCTTTTGACATGATGAAATATAGCAATTCAGACTTTCTTTTAGCAGAGTAGAAATTACATCAGAGTGTCTTTGAAATGAGTTTGGGAGTACTGTTCTTGATGGTAGGCACCCTTCTCCTTTTCAGTATGCTGTGTGTCCTGGGTGACCTTAGGAAGAAAGACCACTATGGCTCGAAGGAGATTTTATTGATGTCATAATATCTGCCACATGATGGAAACTAGGGCAGCCTGAATATTTTCTGCTTAGTTCAAAGGTTATATTTTGAACAGGCTTATATAAGTTAGCAAAACAAACAAACCTCTCCTCTTCCTGTGGCATTTCATCATCCTCTTCCCATTTCAGCCTCTTCCCATCACTTCCATTCCCACAGCTATCAGTCTGTCTACTACTGTGACTTGTACCCAGACATGTTCTCCTTGAGGATAGCCTTTCTCAGTTCCCTACATGCTGTGCCCTCTTCAGCTTCAGGCATTAAGCCTCAATTTTTGGTGCTTGAGTCTTCCTTGGGTGTAGCCTCATGAGAACAGACACACCAAGTGGGCAAAGAAGAAATTGAAATACTCTAAGCAAGACATTATTGGGCAGCCCTGTTTAACAGATAGAAAATTCAGAATGAAAGGAGGATAATTACAGTGCAGAATGACAGGAGAATGAATCCAGGCACAAGGGGAGGAGGGGGCTAGGGTAAATGTCACCACGTCAGCTTTTTTGCCCCCTGCTGGGGAAAGAATCTACCTAGTTTGGGCTGAAGCCCCCCTCAAAAGTAAACTAGGTCATGTTTAGCCTTGAGATTTATTTCTCTGTACTTAGGTAGTGAGTTTTTATATGTCTGGTCACATTTTCTAGTCGATTTCCACTGTGATTTTGGAGACTTTTTCCCCCAGAAAGTGTTACATACCAATCGATAATAAAAATAATAGTTAAGAATATTAGCTTTTCACTTTGTGGAACAGCCTGTGTACACTAATGATAGTATACAAGTAATCCCTGTTGAGTGAGCACACTAAAATATAAAAGAAATCAAATATATTTTAGTAAATTCTAGTTTTGAGAGTTTTCCCTGACGAAATGTACTATGAATATTTAAAGAGTCATGATGACCCTTTGACTGTCAGTATTTAGGGAAATTGTTTAAATATGGCATAAAAATGTTCTGAATCTTGTTTCCTAATCAATATTTTAGAGCTATAAAGTTTTCTTTGGTATTATTGTGCCATGTTTCACAAATTTTGACATGAAATGTCTTTATCGTCGAGTTCTAAATCTTTCTTAATTTCCATTATGATTTCCTTTTAAACCATATTTAGTTTACCAGCATATTGAAATGGTAAAATCTATCCTTTCGTTTATTAAGTTCTAAATATTTTGTAGTTTTGGTCTGAGAAGAGAGGATGTGTAATACCCATCCTTCAAAACATTTCCTTAAGAATTCTTCGGTGTTCCAGTGGTTAGGACTCTGCGCTTTCACAGCTGAGGGCCCAGGTTCGACCCCTGATCGGGGAACTAAGATCTCACAAGCCTCATGGTGTGGCCAAAAAAAAAAAAGATCCTTAAAAAAACATTTGTTTTAAAGAATATTTATCCTCTGTTATTTCAAGGTGTGTGTGTATCTAAACAATAGAGCAGCTTTGTATTGTTGATTACAGATATTTCTCTCTCTCCCTGCCTGATAGAACTGTCGGAGGGGAGTGTGTTAAAGTCTCCAATAATGACAGTTGATTCTTCTGTTTTCCCTTACGGTTCTATATATTGCTTGAGGCTGTATCATTAGGTGCTTATCTTCTTGCTCCATCATCTTGTCCTTTTATCAGTATAAAATGACCCTCTTTATCTCTCATGTAGTTTATTAAGATCACTGTGTACTTTGATTTATATTTGCCTAGTATAGCTTTATTTTCTTGAATTTCCAGCCTTGCTTTGTCTTTTTGTTGTAAGCATGTTTCTCGTAGTCAACATATTATTGGATTTGGAAAATATATTTGGAGAATCACTGTCTTTTAATTGATGAGTTTAATCCATTTATGTATACTATGATTACCATTATGTTAGGATTTCTGTCATTTTATAATTTTTATTTAATAATGAATTTTGATACCTTTTTGTTTTCCTTCCTCCTTTCTCTTTACAAAAGCAAATGTTATGCTGTTTCTAATAATGTGTATCCTGTTTTTGTTTCTAAGGTGGTTGCCTTATTTTGAGATTTGTAAGCTTATTTATCTGTTGGCTTCTTAAACTCAACTACATTTCTGCCTCCATCTCTAATAAGATGAATATCCAATGGACTCTCATTTCCTTTTTGGGCTACCCACCCCCACTATGTTGATATTTTCTAGATTCTAGGCTCTGGATCATTTTGGTTATTTTTTTTCCCCTTTTCTTTTGTCCTAGAGTTTTTAGAAGACAGTGATAGACATTGAAAATCTCATATTGCTTCTTTTATTGAAATACTTGAAAACTGTGTTTTGGGACTGTTATCATTATAGTTCTTTATGTGGCAGACCTTGGGTGTTTTTAAAGTCTAATAGGTTTATTACGCCCTCACATTTTTTTTTTTTTTTTTTTTTTTTTTGCGGTACACGGGCCTCTCACTGTTGTGGCCTCTCCCGTTGCGGAGCACAGGCTCCGGACGTGCAGGCCCACTGGCCATGGCTCACGGACCCAGCCGCTCCGCGGCACGTGGGATCTTCCCGGACCAGGGCACGAACCCGTGTCCCCTGCATCGGCAGGCAGACTCTCAACCACTGTTACGCTCTCACATTCGATTGGCAGTTTGAATATACAGTTCTGTGCTCAAAATTCTTATCCTTCAATACTTTAAAAATGTTACTTCAATATTCTGAATTCAGTTTTGCTGTTGAGAACTCTAATGTCACTCTGGGTCTTTTTTAAAAATATGGTCTGTTCTTTCTGTCAGGATGCTTTTTATTTTTTTCTTTGTATTTGATATTCTCAAATTTTGCAATAAGGTATCTTATGTGCAGTCTTTTCTTTATTTGTCTGTTTGGTACTCTGAGTCCTTAGATTGAGGTCTTTGAAATTCTTTAATTTTGAGGAATTGGTCATTATTTCTTTAAATATTTCTTCCTCTCAGTATACTTCTTTTTCTGGGATCTGACTGTTGGCAATTTCACTTCTCTTTTGTGTTACAGATCTCTAAATTGCTGAATTTCTGTTGTTGTTGAGTTTACTATCCTAGTTTTCTTTATGTTCTTAGAAACTGTAGGTATAAGTCCATCAGGAAGGAGGATTTTGTGTGTGTACCTGTCGTTGGGACGACTTAGAGCCTCCTTCTCTTCCTTCTTTCTTCTACTCCCTCTCCGGCTCTTGACCACTGTGTTCACCAGGTTGAACCAGGTGCTTTGGTTCAGAACCAGCTATTATTCCTGTACGTAACTCTCATCCCGGGGAGGGGAGTGGGTGGGCTTATCAAATCTACTTTCCAGGCAAGTGGGGAACTTGGTCACAGATTTTTGGCCTCCATTTAGTGTGGTGAGTGTCTCCCAACCCCTAGTTCCACACGGGGAGCCTGGTTCTACCCCTGAACCATGCCTGGTGTATTGTAGGTATATTGACCTAAGGATACCACAGGATTTAAATGTCTGTTGTTTCTGCTGGTTTGGGTGAGTCCTGGAGCTGGTAGACTTTTGGCTTGTACTCCCGCTGACTTCTGAAACTATTTCCTTTCTGTTTCTGTTTCACAGAGATGGGAAACAAGTTTTCAAGTGCAAATTTATTTTAGAAGTCATTTCATTGCTGTTGTTGTTGGGCACATGTGAGAGGAGAGGTGGGTTTCCATTTAAAATTTCATTGCCGTCTTGACTGGAAATTTCCTGATTGGCCTTTACTGTAAAAGTGTTACTGTGTTGTTACAAGTGCAGTTACTTTGTTCTGCACTTATAACAATAAATCTTTCTTTGATCCTAGTGACTAGCTGTTTGATATTTAGAAGCATCTAAGATTATTCTGACGGGAAGCATATTTCTGTGCCAGCGGAACCACAGAGAGAGTCTGCTGTTGTCTTCCATTTAACCAAATACGTAACTGCGGAGTTTGTCAGAAGTTTAACTAATTCATTAGATCTTCTTCTCTTCTCTTCTCTTCCCTTCTCTTCCCTTCTCTTCCCTTCTCTTCTCTTCTCTTCTCTTCTCTCTTTCTTTTCTTTTTTTCCATTTTTCTTTCTTCTCTTCTGTCCCCTTTCTTTTTCTTTCTTTCTTCTAATTCATAAGCCAGGATGTTTGAGAGAGGGGAGCATGGACCAGCCTTATGAGTGGAGACAACTCATCTCTGACAAATAACAGAAATCTCCTGTGGTTTCAGCTCATACTCAAACATTCTAGACTGAGTAGAAAACAGTAGGTAATGGATTCAAGGGGAACCATCTCTGACGTCTTAACAGTTAGGAAGTTTATTTGAGAGATGGACAAAGAAGAAATGAATGAAATGGGAGGGAAAACTCTAAGCCTTATTCCCTCCAACAGCAGTTCTGTTTAAGTGAAATGAGCAGAAGGTGAGTGGAGAGAAGCACTTATCATCAGAACAAGAAAGTTCAACTATCTAGAGTAAAAGTTGATCAGCATATTAAAATATAGGAGATAGGGCTCCCCTGGTGGTGCAGTGGTTAAGTCTCCCTGCCCATGCAGGAGACACGGGTTCAAGACCTCATCCGGGAAGATCCCACATGCCACAGAGCAACTAAGCCCGTGTGCCACAACTACTGAGCCCGTGTGTCATAACTACTGAAGCCTGCGCACCTAGAGCCCGTGCACAACAAGAGAAGCCACCACAGTGAGAAGCCCGTGCACCACAATGAAGAATAGCCCCTGCTCGCCACAACTAGAGAGAAGCCTGTGCACAGCAACAAAGACCCAGTGCAGCCATAAATAAATAAATAGATAGATAGATAGATAGATAGAAAGATAGATAAACATCCTGTGTATTGTTAACTGTGGTAGAATTATCAAGTTCTTTTTCCCTCTTCCTGCTCAGTTTTCTGCCAGTCATTGAAGATCGCTTTAGTCTTTTCCTGAAAACAAAACACATGTGCATGTACTCAGGGTCATAAAGAAATCAGACTAAATAGTGAAATCCAGTAGCTGACATGAAAGGCATGTCCTCGTGAATACTTTTTTGGTCCATTTTTTATGCAAATCTATGTCTGGGCCGGAAACCGAAATACTTGTAAGATAACACTTCTCTCTGTTTACCATAGTAACAGCAATAACCACCACCACCACCATCAGTACGGAGAAGGCTGCTCCTTACACTGAAGTTCCTCCAGGGTTCTCTTCCATTTCTATATCTTCTCCTTTGCCCTCTCCATCCAATGCTATGACTTCAACTCAACCCACATGCCTCTCAATAAAATCATCCCAGATCTTTCTCCAGGGCTCTGGGGCTGTATAACCAGCTCTCCTTTGGACATCTTCCCCTCGATCTCTTACCCCCTCGAATCCAACATGTCTACAGCTGGTCTTATCATCTCCCACACGCAACTTGCTCCTTGTTTTTCATGCCCTATTTCAATGGATAATTCTACATTCACCCGGTTACCTAAAGCAAGAACTTGAGGGTCATGGTAGGTTCCTCTTTCAACCTTCACCTTCATTCACAGAGGTCCGATGACTGTAATACCTGAATCTCTCTTGAATCTGTATCACTTCCTTGCTTAATCCCTGCAATAACTTGCTAATGCCTGTAGCACAAATCCAGATGCCTTAGCGAGATATAAAGCTCGACACCCTACCACCTTCTGCTGTGTTGGCTTTACCTGACTGTCTATTGCACCTTTGGGTTAGAGGCTGATTCTTCACCTTTGTAACTTGGCATCTGCAGTGTGCCTTAGTATATAAGTAGAACCTCAGTAAATTGAAGAAAGAGGGTGAGAGATGTTTGTGGCTTGAAAGGGGAGAGGACGATTATCAGAAGCTGCATGCAGATTTTCTAACAATACTTTGAGATTTGTAGATTTTTTACCTTCTTAATTCCTAGAGGCATTGGCTTTTCAATTTCATGATCTTTTCTGTGGCAGTGAGTCCACAGCCACTATTTCCTGAAGCCTCCTGATTTGCCTGGCACTGCATTGTGTTCTCTACGGATTACCAAGATGAGACATGGTCTCCACCCTCAAAAGATGCATAACGGAGGTGGGGAGCTAAAATCAGGTCATGAAAGCATTGACAGTGCAACGTAAACTTCTGCTTGCCTGCCGTCGTGAGAAAGGAGAACAAGCAGAAAAGGTGGTTGGCAAGAGATTATGGAGGAGGTGGGAATTAAGCTGGGTGTTGTGAGGAAGTCATTGTTTCTTCTAGATGTGGTAGTTGTATTCTATTTCTCATCTTGGAGTCTGTTCATAACAAAAGCCCTTCAGCACCATTTTTGTTCACGTACTCGGATCAACCCTGTTAGTCGCAGGTGTTGAGTCTGGAGACGCCTGTTGAAGGGTAGCACCTAGGGAAAGAGTTTGTGTGACACTCTGGAGAAATAAAAGGTGAAAAATGACGAGGGTGTCGGACTGTAGTTCTCAAGTACAAATTAGTTTCATAGGATTTAAAATCTTCATTCCTGATATTGTCAAACAGAATTTTTTAAAGCTTTATTATTTTCCTACTAGTTAAAAAGAAGTCATTTAATTTTGGTGAACTAAAATTTTAGACTATTTAACCTTTACATGCCTGGTATTAGTGTTTCCTCAAATGCAGTGATTCTCAGGTAGATAAGCTCATTCTTGAACAGTGAGAGAGAGGAATTTTGTGCACATGGAAAGCAGGCTGAGAGATCTCTCCGTTTGATCACTTTGTGTAAACCTATGCCCTTGTATCAATATTCTTTTCACTTGAGGGCTCAGATTGCCACTGTTTGGCAGGAAGTAAGGGAGAAATTCTCTTACTAGCACGTGATTTAATATGTTGAGTGAAAATTTGTGCTGTGTCAGTCTGCTTAGGGACAGGATTGGAGGGGGTGGTGATGAGCTAGTGTATATGGTTGTGAGAACCTTTCAGGTATCTTTTGAAAGGAACCTTAGACCCTTGGGCTCCACTTCCCCAAAGCAGCTTCTCATTGACACGTTTCTCCTTGTAGGAGTGAGTCAGGGAATAGCTGGGCCCAGACTCTCACTTGCTGCTTTGCTGTGTCAGGTCCTGCCCCAGAGACAGGGCCTGCAGCCCAGAGAGCAGAGGGCCAACATCCAGTCTCCTGCAGCCAGGAAGCTGCTAGCGTGTGACCCACTCTGGAGGTTATCTTGTCCTGCTGCAGAGCTGGTCATATTTTGCAACTTCTGACCAAGCCCTGAATTGGCAGCTCTCGTGCAGGTAAACGTTCAGGAGTTTACTTTAGACTCTGCGCTGGGGTTACATAGGAGACCTTCTTAGTTTTGAAGGGGGTTGTTGCCCAGGATGACTGAACGACACACAGAAGGGTCCTGGAAAGCTGGAGCTCCAGGTCTCATTTGCAGGAAAGAACTGGATGGATTGAGCTATCCAGGCACAGGGGGAGAGGCAGCCTTTGTTTCAAAGTGGACTGTATCCCAGGATGAAAATAAATCCAAAGGAAATCATAGAGATCTATCAGTGGGTTTGGGTTCATTTGCCTGAAAATGAGCCCTTCTTTTTGGGGCTGAATTATTCCAGTTAGCTAAATATGTTTGTGGTGAAGGGCAGTAGAAAAAGGAACTTCACTGAAAGAGGAAGCATATGGTCTTCTGGGCTGTGAGTTTGTGAATGGAGAGAGAGCAAGGCTTTGTAGAGCGACTTTGCCCAGGGAGAAGACCTGCTCACAGAGATCGCATTCACCTCTCACCCCATTGTGTCCCTCTCCCTGACCATGCACTTAGGAAAGAAAAAGTTCAGAAAACTCCCTCACCGCAATCTTCTGCACAGGATCATGCTATCCCCCTAGCTGCTTCTATAAAGGGTCCCTTCTTCCAGCCATCACCACCCCCTCTAATTCCTCCTGGCCTGAATTCTGCTTCTCCAGATCTCCACTTCTAAGATTCTTTTAGCCTTAGTTGTAAGCTAGGTCAGAGTTAAGTAAGAATTATTTTATACAGTCAATTTTCAAGATTAGTATCTTGGGAGCGAGCTTCATCAGAGCCCGGGATTGCTCTTGTGCTCCATTATCAGCAGAATTGAAATCCATCTAAGATGGTTTTCCGAGAGCACGTTCCTCGCTGTTCCTGGCGTTCATACACCCTCCATTTCTGGGACTTGGGACTGAGGAGATACGAAGGTTTAATCAGCTGGAAGCTGTTTGTGGCTGGGGTGTGACCCTCCACATTGTGTGTCATCTGCCACGGCAGTTTGTTGAGCCACTCTTGTGACCCAGCATTTATAAAATCAAGGCCAAGCCAGTGCTGTCTTAATAGAAAGTCGCTGCCCCGGAGCAGTTACAATGTAATGGGGACTGTGACTTTGACTGAAGGGTCCAAGCTTCAGTGCGGGCTGTTCAGATGTGTTGATGGCAGCTGGGAGTACCATGAAAGCGAGGAGACCCGTCGAGGGACACGGCTGCTCTTCTGAGCTTTTCTACCTTCTGCATTTCCCACCCACGCCCATAATGTGTACAGATGATACAAACGCATTTCACAAAATGGTCCTCCGTGAACGAATAAATCATGCAACCCATTTAAGAAATGCATTTTCGTTTGGGTTTAAAGTCATCCCCTGCAGTCACTGCAGGGGTCTGGTTCTTGTAGAACATCCTCCCTAATGTTCACCGGGAAATGGAAGTTTCTCTGTGTCCAGGATTTAATAAATCGGGCTATTAAATTGTAATCCAAGACACCAGCTCAGAAGATAAGGTCCCTTTCAAGTTGTTGAATTTGTTATGACTGGGTGGTGATTGGCAGTGGCTTAAAGGGCCATCATGTGACTAGAAAGTGAGAGGCTGGACCCTGCAGGACTGGGGTACTGCTCTGGATTGTTTTCGAGGTTATCACTGATTTATGACTGTGCTCCTTAGAGACCAGGAGGTCACTGTGGCCGCCATTAAGGCTTTCATCTTCCGTTTGATCTGATTTTGATTATTGTTTTTTTCTTGTGGGGAAAACACTCCTCACTTTGTATTACCTATAATGTATTTTAAGCATCTTTGGTTAAAATAAAAAACACCAAAATCCCTAAAGACAGGGCACCAAAATACTCTCAGGCTGCATTGTAAATGTAATTTTGGATATAATTTGATTGACTAATCAAGCGATACCATGTAGTTCTTAGTGGAGGTTTTTTTTTCCCCTCTGAGTATTTGAAAGTTGATGGCTTTTTCTCCTCCCCAGGTGACCGTCCCAATCTTCCTAAGGAGGACACTCCTCCCAGCAGCCTGGACTCATTTTCCTCCCCATCTCCCACGGCTGCCGCTGCCCATGGGCTCCCTGGACCAGACAGAAACCACCTTCTTGCAGATGGGGATACCTTTGGGGACTGGGCATCCACTGCGTAAGTAGCTGTGCTTTTCTGTTTGGTGCTGAGGCAGGGAGGGCCCTGAAATGAAAGTGGCCCTTCATTTTGAAGTTTATGTGGCAGGTCGATACTGAAGCCGTTAGATCTCAGGACCTTTGTTCTCTAATTAGTGGGGCTGCCAAAAGGAGAGGGTCCATAAAACAAGGCCTTTCTTTAATAGGGTGTCTGTGTTCCCAGTATGGAAGGGGTGGGCAGGTGCTATTTCAAATCTGTTTTAAGTTCAATTCATGGCAGTTTGGGGTTGCACGTAGGAAGTTTGCTATTGTCCTGCTCGGGATGTTTTCTCGCTAGTTATCGCAAACTTTTAGAAAGATGCAAATGCGTGCGTTGTGATCAGTAGACTTTCCAGGCTTTCTATTGGATGATATCTTAGTTATATGAATTTTTGCAAGCTTTATGCTCGTGTCCTGCTCTGTTTACTCTGTAGCACCCTGCATAATTGACAATTGATGGATGAAATACCCGATATTAGTTTCTCAGTTTGGTTGATTGCCAGCCATGAGCAGATCAGCTCAGGTGTATTAAGACAAATAATACCAATACAAACAAAATACCATGGACCTGGTTTCACTACATGAGGGTTTGTCTTTCTCTGCTTCCTGAGGCTGTGGCGTAAGTGCAGGTTGGTGGTGGTGTGGAGCATCAGATTTCAAACAGATGCTCAGAGAAGGAAAAAAAAAAAAAAAGAACTCTGCTAATAATTACATGACATTACTTGATTAGTCAATCAAATGACATCCAAAAATACATCTATAATTCAGCCTGAGAGTATTTGGGTGTCCTGTCTTTAAAGTTAAAAAAAAAATGTTTTCAAAAACTCAAAGCTGCTTAAAATAAGTCATAGATAATGATGTCATTCTACCCTAGCTGGGCATTCCTGGGACTTTAAATGGAATTGGAGAGTGTTTCTCACATCACTTGGCTTTTTATAGTTACTGCTGGATTCACATGAACTCATTATGAACTTATTAAGTATTATAAGAGGCTGGGAGAAGTTGGGTATGCTAAAATTTGGGGGTGACCTGAAGACTTTGAAAAACTAACCGAAAATCCAAGTGGAACTCAAAATATGGGTACGCATTCTCCGGATGAGATTTTTTTTTCCCTTCAAAATTGTCCTATGTGTATCTTTAAATGCTGAAGACTGTGTATTGTGGATTTAAACCACAGAGTACTCAAACAGGCCTGTCATTTTTGCTATTCTTTTTTCAAAATAAAAATACTCTTTCACTTTTGTGCTTGCTACAAGCCACAGTGACAGTGGTAACATAGGAACCCAGCCTCTGCAATGCTGGGCACTCCAGCAGTGGAATTTGGGGTATGTGTGTGTGCGCGCCTGTGTGTTTTAAAGCACAAGCCAGGTCTCTAATTATTCCTGTCAGTAAGTGTCTGTCACAGTCAGTGGAGAGCATTTTAGTCAGTGCCTCTTACTCCACAGTGGTTCTGTGGAGAAGTGACATTCCAAGCCACGATGCAGGCAGTGCTCAGTTCACAGCACATCCATGGCTGAAACATGAAGAGCTTGATATTTTTGGTCATCAATCAGATGAGGAGTGAATCCCCCCAGCTTCCTATTCATGCAAATTTTAAAATGTCATGGAAAGCACTCCAACCTTGGAGAGGCCCGAAAGGGAGGGGCCAAAATAAGTAGCTGAAACAAGTCTGGAAAGGAGATTTTTGTTATAGTGGAGACTTCCTGCTACTTGAAGAGCTTGACTTTTTGTTTTCTGGGCACTGGATAAAACGCATCTCTCTCTTTCATATATATATAATAGAATTCCTGTGTATCTTTTAAAGGACTTACTGGTAAGCATATCTCAGTGCAGATTTCTCATGAAGTCGGGGGGCGCCTCTCATACTTGAGGACCGTGAGGACCCCCTGCAGGGCTTGTGCAGCCCACGGCGCTGGGCCCACACCGTAGTGACGCTTAGGATTGGGGAGAGCCTGCAAATGCGGATTTCTAACGTTTTCCCCGATGATGTTTGTCAAACCCTGACGTAGACTCCTGTCCGCCCCTCCCCGCATGGTTCTAGGCATGTGCTGATGTAAACAGCTTCTCTTAGGAGTGTAGTTAGGAGAAGTGACAGTGCTTCCTTCTTTTTTCTTTTCTTTTTTCTCCTCTCCCCCCTCCCCTCCTCTCCCCCTCTCTCCCCCCTCCCTCCCTCCCCTCCCTCCCTTCATCTCCCCTCCCCTCCCCTCCTCTCTCTTCCTAGGATTGTGTTTGCTGTCTTCAAGCAGCCCTTGGGTGCCCCTGCAAACTTTGATTCCCTCTGCCTGAAATGTCTCCCTTCCTTTCTGCTCAAGACAATCTTGACCTGTCTTGAGGATCTAATTTAGTTTTCACTTTCAGGTAGCCTTCTCTAGGGCTCTAGTCTACTGGAGGGTTCGGAATAATCCCTTCCTCTGTCTATACCCAATACATGATGTTAGAAAACGATCCCCTTCTAGTACTAGTTGGTACTTACCTTTTATTGTTATTTGATAGTGGTATATGTGTGTGTCTATCTGTGTATCTACGTCAGTGTCTCCATCTGCCTGCCTGCTTATCTATCAGTCTTATTCAGTTTGGGCTGCTATAACCAAAATACTTTGATTGAGTGGCTTATGAAGAGCAGGAATTTATTTCCCACAGTTTTGGAGGCTGGACGTCCAAGGTCAGGGTGTCAGCCTGGCTGGGTTGAAGTGGGAGGCTGCTTCCAGTGTACAGATGACTCACTTCTCACGTATCCTCACATGATGGAGAGCAGAGAGCGGAAGCAGGCTCTGTCGTGGATCTTAGGAGGACGCTAATCCCATTCATGAGGATTCCACTCTCATTGCATCCTAATTTTCTCCCAAAGGCCCCACCTCCTAACACCATCCCATGGGAGGGGGTGGGGTTTCAACATGCAAATTTGGGGGGGGTCACAAACATTGGATGCATAACACTATCCAATCTTTCCCTCACTCCAAGATCGATCATAAAATTATTTTTTAATAGATTTAATTAATTAATTAATTATGGCTGCATTGGGTCTTTGTTGCTGCACACAGGCTTTCTCTAGTTGCAGCGAGCGGGGGCTACTCTTTGTCGTGGTGTGCGGGCTTCTCATTGCGGTGGCTTCTCTTATTGCGGAGCACGGGCTCTAGGCGCATGGGCTTCAGTAGTTATGGCCTGCGGGCTCAGTAGTTGTGGCACGTGGGCTTCAGTAGTTGTGGTTCACGGGCTCTAGAGCGCAGGCTCAGTGGTTGTGGCGCATGGGCTTAGTTGCTCCATGGCATGTGAGATCTTCCTGGACCAGGGCTTGAACCTGTGTCCCCTGCATTGGCAGGTGGATTCTTAACCACTGTAGCACCAGGGAAGCCCTCGATCATAAAATTCTTGACAATAAAATTGGGTCTCATACTCTTTGAACTTTTTAGTGATATTGACATAGTTATTAATAAATATTTTATTTCCAATTTAAATTATTATGCATTTATAAAAATACTTTTCTTTTGGAAGTCTCATTTCTTTCTGTGTGTCATTGAATGTCTCTTAGGCAATTTAAAACTCTTTGGGAATTTCACAGAATTAATCTCACCATTTTCTCTTTATAACATTTTTCTTTATTTCCTTAGCACTTACAAATTTAGTTTTCATTGTATGTGCTTTTCTTTTTGTTTCTTTTTTTTTAAATCCATCATCTCTGCATACCAGCTGTACAGTATTGATTATAGTAGGATCTGAGTAAATCTGATTAAGAGCCCTTTTAATAAAACCGAAGTTGCTGTGTAGTCATTAAAACTCTTCTCAGAGCCTTAAAAAGGAGGCACTGCCTGGACTGCTTGGTTTTAATCCAGACTGGTGACTCTCTGTTCCAAAACTTACACCTGCCTTATCTTAGGTCCTGAAAAATGAAGCCCAAATGTATGTAGATCACATAGGACCCCAGTAGCTCTATTGTACAGAAATGCCATGACCGCAGCTACCAGAAAGCAAACTTATGCAGGAAAACCTACAGCAGCTGATATTCTGATATAGGCAGTGTGTAAATATAGCTGTAGTCTCTGACAGGTAGAAAACAATCTAGCAGAATTGGATTTCTTGGGTTTCTGCTGATGTTTATGACTTGTGGGTATTATTCATTGCAGTCAATCAATCTGTAGCTATTCCTTACCTGTACACTCAAGGTGGTGGGTGACTTCATTGCCAGTAAAGAATTGCTAGCTCAGTCTCCTTGGAGGACATTACATCATAGGTCAAGGTATTTCAAATGTTCCAAAGTCATTTTTTCCCCAGTAAAGTAGTTTTCTCTTCATTTTTAAATGATGGAGCAGGTCCTTGATAAGTAATTCTTTTAGGTTTTCTGCCACAAAAGAAAATCTCTTGTAAGTAGATACCAGGAGTTGTTATCTGCTTCCTGTACAGATTTCAAATGAAAAGGAGTACCTCCTGCTAGCACGTGTCCGTAGTCAAGATGGCAGCAGCATCTTAGAATCGTTCTTCGTAGCTGGGAATGTTGGTACCCCGAGGTGTAACTCAGTGTGTGCTCTGGCAGGCTGGGAGGGCAATAGATCCTTCTCTCCCACCCAGTGAGAGGCTTGGCTTGGTAAGGTTTATCCTGAATGGGAAGGTGTTCCTAACAACGTCTATCCCCGATGCTGCCCTGAGCCGCTGTTGTGCATCAGAGGTACATGCCTCCCCAGGCTTGGTGCTAGTCGGTTAAAGTCATTAGACGGTAAGCTCCCATGCCCATTTACAGCCTTGTGCATGTCACCTGTAGACTTTGTGTGTGCTCACTGGTGACCATTTTTATTCTTGTCTATGAAATAATAACTTGCCTCCTTTAAACTGGGCAAACACATAGAGGTTTCCCATAGACAGCTACTTGGCATTTGAGATTACTTGACTTGGTTCCATGATTGCTTTTCAGGGAGTTGATGAATTTTGTGGGGAGATAGCAAAGTACCCCTTAAACTGGCTTTGTGTCTGTGACAACAAACCATGAGTGATTTGTCTGAAGTTCAGAAAAATAATCACCTTAAACAATTTTTAACAGGTTTTGGTGAAATTGGGTGCACACTTAGAAATTATAAGGTAGCAGTCATGGGCAAACTTTGTCTTCGCCTCTTCCCTTCGTCTCTCTTTCTTTCTGTTCTCTCTCTCCTCCACCGCTTCAGGGAGGGCTTCCTCAACCCCATTGCTCCTTGACTTTACTGCTCCCAACCCTGCCAGGGCAGTCAGTTCACCCTAGAAGTTGATGTCTTAAATTTTGATTGTTTCAAAAGAAAATAGGGCATTTAACTTTTAAAAGTTTTCTCTCTCTTGGGGGGGTGCATATCTGCTTTTTTGCTAAGTTGACTAAGATGAGCACATATGGCTTTTGTAAAAAGGGGAGAAAGGTTATGTATATTTAAAAAGAGATCAGGAGACGGTGGTATTTAACCCCCCAAAGTGAATTGCCCATCACAGGCATTTCCAGCATCTTTATTGGCTACTTAGGACATCATATCCTAATAAGGGGAGCACCTTTTCTTCTCTGCTTACCTGTAGGTGGACCCTGGTTACAGAAAGTGGTGGGTTCCATTGACCGGCGTCTCTAGTAGAGCTGGTGCCTTCGTGTGGCGCTGGGTGCTGTGAGGAGTGGATTGGAAGCCAGTCTCCCATACCTAAGTGAGCGGCAAAGTCCCTGGTGGGTTCAGAAAGATGGAGGTGTAAGATAGCTCGTAGGGAAGCACATGAATGAGCAGGAGTAGACCGCCTTGCTGTGAGCCCCGGCAGCCTTGTGACTTCTGCCCAGAGCTTAGCCCATCTGGACCTGTTGGGGGCTGGGGACTTAGAGGGGGCAGAAGCGTCTGCGTCAGCAGTGGCTGGTGGTGAGAGGCTGCAGAGAAGGCTCGATGCGGTAGATCCTCTCTTGCATTTCTCAGAATCAAAGACTGTGGAACATTAACTCTCGGGGGCCACAGACTTTGTTGTAGCTGCTTTATAACTATGTCATGTTGATCCTCACATCAGACCCAGTGAGGTAGAACTATGTTCTTTTTTTTTTTTTTTTTTTTTTTTTTGCTGTACACGGGCCTCTCACTGTTGCGGCCTCTCCCGTTGCGGAGCACAGGCTCCGGACACGCAGGCTCAGCAACCATGGCTCACAGGCCCAGCCACTCCATGGCATGTGGGATCTTCCCGGACCGGGGCACGAACCCATGTCCCCTGCATCGGCAGGCGGACTCTCAACCACTGCGCCACCAGGGAAGCCCTATGTTCATTTTTAAAGATAGAGAAATGGAGGCACAAAGAAGGTCAGAAATTTGCCCCAAGCCACATGACTAGTAAGGGGCAGAGAAGGGTTATGACCCTGATCTGTCTGACCTCGTGATCTGTGGTTCCCTTGGACTTGTTTTACTGTCGGTATGGAAAGTCTGGTGGCCTATGGGAACGTTGTTCAATTGTAGTTTTCCCCCGATTCTGAGACCCACAGTGAGCTAACAGCGGCTGTCAGCTGGCCGCTGCCCTTGTTCTGAAGAGGGAGCGCTGACCCTGTGTTAAGACACGTTGCTGTGGTTTATAGTTACCTATGGAGAATAAACCCTTGAATCTGAATTGCGGCACATTCACCATCCAACACCTTTGGCTGAGATTTGCGGAGGAGGGCATCCTCCCCTGCCGCAGAGCTGGGAGACTTGGAAATTTGATATTTTGCAACAGAGAAGCATCCGTAATCTTTTCATGAGTAGCACGATATCCGGTACAGCTCTTGAAGCTAATCTCGGGGCCCACGTGCTTGGCCATCGACCCTCAGTCTCTTCACACTCATTGGGGTGGTGGTGGTGGATAACTGTAGTCCCGTATATCTTCTTCAATCTTCTCTCCAACTCAGTATAGAAATTACGCCATCCCGACTGACCGCCTAGCGTCCTCACAGCCTTCCATACATGTCCCTTGGGTCCTGCTGGGGTATTTTTGGTATTTGTATTGTGTACTTGGCACTTGCGTGTGGCCTGAGTCACCTCTCCCTTTGCTGTGCTCTAACTACAGGTTCTGAAATTCAGAGATTTTATTTTCAAGCCAAATGGTGGGTCATTCATCTAACTTTAAAGCCCCGTAATGAAAGTTGACTTTCCAAATTAAAGACGCTGGTCTGAATTTTTGTAGTGGCTGCTCTACTGCTGAATATTCAAACAAACAGACAAACAAAACTTAAGTCTTCTCCTTAGTCTTGTTTTGGTTTTGCTTTTCTTTTTTGTTTCACTGGTTTTTGCTATTGTAATGTATCATTTGCTCTGCGTGGACTGGTTGGCTGGGTCTCAATATTGAAATGCAGGCAGGGGCCTCGTGAGCTTTCTGTGAGTTGGAAACCCGTGGTGTAGACTGGTAAAGCACTGATTTTAGAGTCAGACAAGCCTGGCTTTGCATTCTTCTCCTGCCACTTCAAACCTTGGAGGCCTTATGTAAATTACGTCAGGAAACCAAGGCTTAGCAAGATTATCTGCAAAGGGGGAGTAACAGCACCCAGCCCTCCTGATTGTTGTGAGGTTTCAAGGTACCACATGTCATAAAACCCAGTCACGGCTCCCCTGGGAGCCCTAGGCTTGCATTTTCCTTTCCTCCGAGAACTTAATTTAATATTCTTAGTTGAACTTGACCCAACTTCCTGGTTCATCAGTTATGTAATCTCCCCACTAAATGGCTTAGGGAAAATAGGCTCGTTAGTCCTGGAGAAGCCTTTAGTGTTGACCTGAAGTTGCATTGTTTCCAGCATTTACAGTAGTTATACCAGGAGAACCCGCAGCTCCTGTCCTTGCCTCGCTGTGTAGAAAGCTCCTCTGTAGAAGCTTCGGAGAATAGGGCCCTTGGGTAGCTCATGACCAAGGCGTAGTGTTCCCAGTGGGACCCAGCCAGCTCTCTAAACTGTTCTGAGCAGTATGGGAAGCTCACCTATCACCACAGGTAACCCGTAAAACAGCTTGGTAAGTAACCAGAGGATTTTCTTAGCAGAGTAGTGCTGTACCCCTTTTGAGCTGTGCTTGGGAGCCCCTGTTTTATATGTTCCACCCTCACGTTGGCTGTTGGCTGTCTTCCACATACGAATTGAGCTTGTGGAAATATTCCCGTCGGTTGCCCTGCGGGACCATAATGCTGAGACCTCTCTACAGCCCCATAATTCTCTGAAACGCAGCTGCAGCTCCTTTTCTGTTTGGCTAGCAAGCTAAAGTTCAGGCCTGGTGCCTGATTCCACAGTGATGATCTGGAAGGAAGAGAAATGCAATTCAAGGAGCACTTTGAGTGAAAGATCAGTCAGAGGTGTAACTCTCAGTTCTCTCATAGCAAACCCCGAGAAAATGATCGGCCTGCGGGTGAACTTCGTAAGATATGGGCTGACTAGGTCTAGTGGTGTCCTTTCTTGTCAAGGAGGGAAACCCCCCAGCAGACCCAGCATCCTGGGGGGTGAGGACTGAGTGTTCAGTGTGGTTGTATCCAACCTCAAAAGGTTCTGTCTTATCTGTGTTCGAGAGATTTCCTTCCGTGCCTTTCCTCCTCTCCCTGCCCACCTCCCTCCTTTTCCTCAAGGGGGACCAAGTTCTTGCTTTTACGTGCTGGCTCGATCTATTGGCTGTCTGCCTCCTGCATGGGAGGTGATCCTGAGCAATTAGTCAGGAGAGCTCCTGCTGCAGGAAAGCCCTGGGTGCTTGCAGATCGGCTTTTGGCACACACAGGAGTCCCCACGCCGCAAAGCCAGTGAAGATGGAGGAAGGCGAGTGGGCTTTCTGAGCCCAGGGGAGTTTACCATCATTATCTTCACCTCTTCCAACTCTCCGCTATGAAATGGATTCACATCTGATCCATCTTATCCAGGGGTGAGCAAACTGTGGCCCACCACTGCCTGTTTTTTTTTTATAAATAAAGTTTTATTGGAACACAGCCACCCAGTCATTTACAATTGTGTCTGTGACTGCTTTCGTGCTGCTATGATGGCAGGGTTAAGTAGTTGCAAGACCTACAGCCTGCAGACCCTGAAGTATTTATCATCTGGCCTTTTGCAGAAAAAGTTTGCTGACCTCGATCTAATCTATAAACAAAACTGATCTTTTTGGGAAAGCCCACGCTCCTTAAAAACCAGTTTCAACAGCTGTGGTAATTGCCATGTTTTAGATGGGCGGTCCAAGTGATTTTTAAATGTAACTCTTAGGAATCTTTTCATGTCATTGAACTAACCAAAAGTTTTCCTTATGGCTTTTGGATGCCTTCGAGTGTGTGATCATAATTTCAAAAGGCTTTTTAGTACTTCAGTGATTGAAAAATTTATTTGGGGTTATTCTTTTTACAACCTGTTGTTAAAAAAATTTATTTTGAAATAGTTTTAGATTTACAGAAAATTTACAAAGATAGTATAGAGAGTTCCCATAGACCCTTCACCCGGCTCTACTACTAACATCTTACACCAAACCATGGTACTTTGGTTAAAACCAGGAAATTCACATTGGTGCGATACTGTTACATACAGACTTTATTTCTGTTTCACTCATTGTTTCACTCATGTCCTTTTGTTCCAGGATTCAGTCTTGGATCATATGCAATCATACTGCACTTAGCAACTTTTTTCTCCCAATGGTGACATTTACTTAATATTGATAGTTTTTCCCCTTTGACAGAGTTTGTTGTCTTTTGGTAAAGAAAATGATTCATTGGTGAAGATGTAAGCTTGGAAAGCAGAGGCAATATACCTAATGCTCATAAGAAGGGCTTCACCTGTTGAGTACTCACTGTTCTCCAGTCACTGCTGGGTGCTTTATACCTGTCATCTTATTTACATCTTACTGCCACCCAGCCTGTTAACACTTACTTTCATTTTAGCTAAGGACACTGAGACCAGGGAGATGGTTACTCTCCCAAGTTTCAGTTGTGGCTGACTCTCAGCCCAGGCTGATAATGCCAGCTCTGCCCCAGCCTCTGAGAGTGAGAAGTGTCCTCCCCTCTCTCCCCATTCCCCTCCTGCCTTCTTTTTTTTTTTTTTTTTTTTGCGGTACGTGGGCCTCTCACTGTTGTGGCCTCTCCCGTAGCGGAGCACAGGCTCCGGACGTGCAGGCTCAGTGGCCATGGCTCACGGGCCCAGCCGCTCCGCGGCATGTGGGATCTTCCCAGACTGGGGCACGAACCCGTGTCCCCTGCATCGGCAGGCGGACTCTCAACCACTGCGCCACCAGGGAAGCCCTGCCTCCTTTTTTTAAAAAACAAAAAAAGGAACAAGCTGAGGGAGATTAGGAAACTGCAAATGGGCACACTGCCAGGGCTATCTTTGGAACCCAGGGTCTGTGTAGAGTGGCGGCGTCTCATGCTACTGTAATCGGTGTGATTAAAATCCTTCAGTCACCCTGCCTGTGAGCATCTGACTCAGTGGACCTGCGCAGTGAGTGCCTCTGACTCTCCTGTGTCTCCATTCAGCTCCTTGTGTCCCACTCCGGCTGCTCGCTCGGAGGGACTTGAGGCTGTGAGCTCCGTGCGGTCTTGTCAAAACGGGGCTTTGACCCGACATTGACCTGGAGTAAGTCACCGTCACCTTTCTGCTCTCGGCTTCTCACGTGTCGCGTGGAGCGGTAGCATAGCTGGGAATGAGTGGATTAGCGCGTGCCGGTTGTGCCAGGATGTAGGGAGGGCGTGATGATGCTGACAGTGGCGCCGTGGGCTCCGGGCGGAAAGCCTCCCTGGCTGCCCACGTGGCAGCTGCTCCCTCCTCTGTTCTCCTGCGGGACCCTGGCCCCCTCTCTGTTGTGTGGCGCTCATCACGCTGCGTCATGATCATCAGTTTGTCCTTCTCTTCTCACCTGACTGGGTGCTCATGGAAAAGAGCTGTTATAGTTCCCTGGGTGTCCCCAGGGCAGGCGTGGGGCCTGACAGGTAGTTCTCAGACCAAGAGTGATGAGCGAACAGGGTCCAGTTCGAACCCTCCTCATGATCAGTGACGTCCTCCCGGCCCAGTGCTGTAGCTTATGGCCCCTTGTCACAGGTGCATGCTTCTCCCCACGGCTGTGTCCCTCACTGTGCTCACTTGGGACCAACAGCGTGCTGGCTGGGGAATTGCCCCTCTCTGGCACGTAAAGAAGAACGGTGGCATTAATTTGAACAGAGATTTCTCATAATATACAGATCGACAATATTTCCTTCTGTCTTTATTAACATTTTCAAACACTTTTGCCCAGGACAGCTATTCTAAACTTATGCTGTATGTTGTTTCCCAGCCTGGAATGAAAGATCATTTCACTAATGTGTTGGCTTCTGCTTGGAGACCTTGCAAATGAGGTTTTAAAATCTTTCCTTCCGGTGCAAACTTCTGATTTGATGCCGACATCATAAAAGCCATCGTCAAATATCTTGGTATTTGGGGGATTTAATCATTTCAGAGAAGCAGTCATTTCTTTTCCTGATGTGTATCCTCCCTCAAATGCTAAATTATGCTCTGTGCTCCCAGAGCCTGGAATCGGGCACTTGTATTGCGAGCACTGCCCAGAGCCTGACCTGCCTATGGTTTGCAAGAAATGTTTGTTAGAGGCAGACGTTCTCTGGTGACTGGTGCAGCTGTTGTCGAATTTTAACAGTTAAGGCCCTAAGTCCCCTCCCCCATTTCTGAAATGTTTGTGCTTTTCTGCTGCCAAAAAGTTTTTTTTAATATGCATGGCGCGTGGAGTCTGGTATTGGAGACGATCGGGTCACAGTTTGAATCCCAAGCAGCATATACCACTGATTTGTTACATTTTCAGAAAAATGAACTCTGTAAAGTGTACGCATACACAGAAATGGTCATAATTTCATGTTATTGAGGGTTTATTCCTCCCCATCGTGAAAGCTACACGGTCTTTCCCTGACGTGCAGACCTGTTTTGCCAAGGCAAGAGTGTTGTTAGTGGAGAGAATTCGCTCGTCACCTTCACAAATGTGTGTTCCACTCCACCTGCCCCGCCCCCAGGCAGGAGACTTCCCATTGCCTTAGGAATACCAGGTAGCCTTCCAATGTCAGAAAGTTTTCGAGGATGAGTTTCTGAGCTAGCAGGAGGAAATCTCGGTGTTTTTAGTGAAACCCTCTTGTTTCCATTTCTTCCTTTTCTTTGAGAAGGAAACATTTCTCCTCAAAGGGAGGTTGGCTGTTTGGCCCCGAAGACAGAGAGGAGTCATGATGCTTTCAGTCTAGTGTGTGAAATTGGGAAGAGAGCAGAGAAAGAGATTCATATTTCTCTGTAATTTATTTCTGTTTTGGTAAATGTGGTTTCTGAGCTTTTCAGGAAGAGTAGACTTCTGCCTGCATTTTTGCAAACCACAGCTTGGCTTTCAGGAAACATGGCGCTTTAGGTGCTTTTTTATCATTGCTCAGCAGCTCCTTATTCAATAAAATCAGTGGTTTCTGATCATGCCAGTCTTGGTCATCAAAAATCCATAGTTAAAGGGGCAGGAGGAAGAAGGAATTAAATAGCTTTGTTTTTTTTTTTAAATGCTTAAATTTGGGAAGTGGTAGGAGAGCACATTTGAAATATTCCATGTGTTCTTGCAGGCAATGGGCTTTTGAATTCTAAGATCACCTACCAGTTTTGATCGTTAACCCGAAGACTTTCTTAGCCAGGGTTCTCCTCTGAACCACAGAATACAAAAAATGACCTGGGTATTTTCTCAGTGCTCCCAAGGATGCTGTCAAGAACGGTGACATCTGAAATTTGACTCTGCAGGGTCCCGCATTGGCCTGCCATGATTCCAAGGATGCTGGCAGAAGACATGGGCTCCTGGTCAGAGTCCAAGGACTGTACTAATCACAGCTGTAGCAGTCCTCAGAGTATTAATCCGAGTCCCAGTTGCCACAGGGTGATGCCCCGTGGCCCAGATAACACCTGCCTGTGGAGTGTTAGCAAGAGAGAAACCCAGAGCTCAGGAAAAACACATCTTTTATGACGGACAGTAAAGCCTGCTCTTCGCTCCAGAGGAAGACACAACTTTATCTTCCAAGGCTCTGTGCTCTAAAAGCATCCTTGAAAAGATAATCCATCCTTTGCTCACTAGAAGTGCAGACACACCAGAGACCCGTATTGAATTGTCTCCCAACACATGGGTAGCTAGAACGGTTCTAGACATGCAGGAGAGGGGTTAATTCATTATGGACATGAATGCCTTAGGACGCCTTCTCTCCGGAGGCCCAGGCTGAGAAAAACTGCTAGACCTTTGCTCTGGGCTGCCGTTTCCCAAATGCCTAGGGTTCCTCTAAAATGTTTTAAGTCAAAGAAGAGAAAGACAATGCCAGAAATTCTCCTTTAAAAGGAATACTTTACTGCTTTTTGAGAAAATTATAAGTATTATCTTTTAAAGAATTAAATAGTTAAAAAGTATTTTTTGATCCTTATTACCAAAAAGCAAAATAAAACCCAAATTCTGGAAAGTAGGAGATGGTTTATATAAAGAAACTCATATTTACAATTTCTTGCCTTCCAAAAAAAAATTGTTGGCAGGTTGCTTTTGGAGACACCTGTGAAACGTCATCTGGCCTCTGCTGGCTGAGGCGAGAATTCAGGTCTTAGGTCTTGAGTGTATTTAACCGCTTCCTACCTCATCCCCACTCCTTCCCAGCGAAGAAGCCCATGGAAATTTTCTTGTATCCTCATGGCTCCTTGGCTCCATTTCCTGAACTTTGTTTGGCTGGGCAGGTCTCCTCTTTCACAGGACTTAGTTCTCTACATGACTTAGGATACCTCCTCCCCATATTAGAGGCGAACATGAATAGTCCAGTCTGCAAAGTTCATGCCCACAGAGAAGCCCCGAGCGGAGGCTTCTGAGATACTGTGGGGAAACCCAGGGACTCAAATACAGAAATTTAGGTCTAAGTGGGAAGCCTGAAAAGACTCTCTTGGTGAACCAGTGAGTGTGGGATCACAGAGCACATCTGTGTGTTGACAGAAAACAGAAAACTCACCGAGAACAAACCAAGAAGCAAGAAAGGTTCATGTTGCGAGCTTGACTCTGGACAAGGATGGGTGACTCTGAGTTCCTGTTTTGGGACAGGGTGGAGAAAGCCGAGCTAAGGATAGGCCCTTACCTTCTAAACCTGCTATTCCAACAATTCTTTCACTTGCCAGGAGGAGTATTTTCCCTTTACAAAAAATCAAAACAAAACATTTCTTTTTATTTTATTTTATTTTTCTTTTGCGGTACGCGGGCCTCTCACTGTTGTGGCCTCTCCTGTTGCGGAGCACAGGCTCCGGACACGCAGGCTCAGCGGCCATGGCTCACGGGCCCAGCAGCTCCGCGGCATGTGGGATCTTCCCGGACCGGGGCACAAACCCGTGTCCCCTGCATCGGCAGGCGGGCTCTCAACCACTGCGCCACCAGGGAAGCCCTACATTTCTTTTTAAAAGAAAGATGTGAGGATGAAGCAGATCATAGCTGTAAAATTTATGACCTTTGCCTTTAAAGAACCTCATAGATACACACACTGTGAGCTTCTCTTCATCCCGCAGCTGTCCTCCCGCTCAGCAGATAGATGGCCGTCGTTTCATCACCTGACGATTTATGACCAGGAAGGGTTGGTTCGGGTCGGGTGAACCACCTCATCCTCCACCACCACCAGCACCCACCAACGCCTTGAGTAATTGCTGGGAGATAACATGTCAGTTGTTTGGCCAACTATGGTCTTAAATTCTCTGTCAGAGCTTCACTCACGCCATCCTCTCCCTTCCTGATTAGTAAGAAGAACTCATTAAAGTTTCATTTTCTGCTGAAGAATGGGGTGACTTTTGCTGTTGGTGATACAGATCACCTTGAGATTTCTAGGTGTCTTCGCTTGGTGTGAAGTAGGTTTTATGACTTCCAGATGAATGGCTGGATAGGGGGACTGTAAATAAGCTGTTCAGAGAATAATGTTTTTAAAATGTTCCTCCTTCCCCCCCTTTTCTGATCAGAGTAAAGGCAACCTTCTGTGTGCTAAATACCTATCAAGTCAGTAATGCAATATTTCACGGCCCTGCTGTATAATACTCAGCTGTAGTGTTAGCACGTGTGAACTGGCTGCTTCAGATGTGGCTTGAAGACTTCCTGTGCCGAGCCCTCTGCCCGGCTTTGTGAATCTGCACAACGAGTTAACCCACCTGCTCTCAATCCAGAGGCGAGAGAAATGTCTGAAACCAACACAGAACAACTCATTGCTGATCGGCCCTCCCGTTTATTGGTGTGACGGGCCTTCAGAGAAGGTCTGTGACTTAGAGAGCCCAGAGGAGAAGAACTGGGGGAGGCAGCTGGAGCTGAGCCGGGGGGAGGGGACAGATTGGAGCCAGCAGAGGAGCGGAAGAGCCTGAGGGGGGAGGAGGGGAAGTCAGGGGAGCAGAGCTGTGGGCTGAGCCGCCAGGCTGCCAGGGCAGGTGGGAGAGCACACCTGTTCCTGGGGAGGCACACGGGGTGGACTGGGTCTTACCCAGGTGGCTGAATGTGGCTGACGGAACTGGCCGAATGGGAGGCCTGGGGCTAGGGCCTTGGCTAGGAGAGCTCTGCCGTGACACCGGCATGAGCAGTGAGATTGGGATCGTCTCCTGTTCTTGACGAGAGCGTAGAGAAAGGAACAGCCTGGGAGCTTTTTGCAGTAAAAATGGACAGGATGTGGTGTTAGTTCTGCTTTAGAAGAAGAATCAAAGGTAACACTCAGTAATATGGAAGGACACGGAAGCTGCTTGTAGAAACTGGTTTTAGCCAGAGAGGGTGAATTTGAGGTGAGGGGCATCGGGGTATAGCAGCATTGAATACATATGTGTTGAAAATGTACTTGAGTAAAACGAGAAGCTTTCAGCACTGTGCTTTGAAAGCAAGCTTCGTAGACCATCGTCACAAGCCTCCAGTTTTGAAATCATTGAAGAATAATTTATTCAGATCAACATGTATTTATCGAACCCTCCACGTTTAGAAGCCCCTCCATGGGTCTGTCTACTGACCTTTTTACATTAACTTATTTTCAAAATTGGCAACTACTAGGGAATGTTAAGGTCACCAAAGATTTACTGTTCATTGGTTTCTCCCTTAAAGGCTAGTCTTTGGTCCACTCTACAGGAATCTTGATTCCCAGTGGCATTCTGTTCTGAGTTGCCACATGTATATGACCAGATGAAAGAGCTTTATTTTTTTATTGAAGTGTAGTTGCTTTACAATATTGTGTTAGTTTCTACTGTACAGCAAAGTGAATCAGCTATATGTATACGTATATCCCCTCTTTTTTGGATTTCCTTTTCATTTAGGTCACCACAGAGCATTGAGTTGAGTTCCCTGTTCTATACAACAGTAGGTTCTCATTAGTTATCTATTTTATGCATAGTATCAATGGTGTATATATGTCAGTCCCAGTCTCCCGGTTCATCCCATCCCCGCTTGGTATCCATACCTTTCTCCTCTATGTCTGTGTCTCTATTTCTGCTTTGTAAATAAGATCGTCTATACCAATTTTTTCAGATTCCACACATATGCCTTAATATACGATATTTGTTTTTCTCTTTCTGACTTACTTCACTCTGTATGACAGTCTCTAGGTCCATCCACATCTCTACAAATGACCCAATTTTGTTCCTTTTTATGGCTGGGTAATATTCCATTGTATATATGTACCACATCTTCTTTATCCATTCCTCTGTTGATGGGCATTTATGTCGCTTCCCTGTTCTGGCTGTTGTAAATAGTGCTGCAGTGAACATTGGGGTGCATGTGTCTTTTTGAATTATGGTTTTCTCTGGGTATATGCCCAGTCGTGGGATTGCTGGGTCATATGGTAGTTTTAGTTTTCTAAGGAATCTCCGTACTGTTCTCCGTAATGGCTGTACCAATTTAGACATTAAAAGGCCACTGTTGAATATTTAGAGCTATAGGTCATGGGCTTGACTGTAGATTCTTGTGACTTTCCTTATAAGCAGAAAACATGAATACCTCAAAAGTCCAAGCAACTAGTTTTGGCCGTTGGATTCTGGTGTTGTAATTAGTGCACCAGTATGGTGCTAGGTTGGACAAGACTAGATCTTCTCCACAAACCTGAAGAAGTACAATGAGGCATCTCTAGTTTTGGGGTGTGGCTCTTGGGGCTACAGACCTGGGAGGAGGTGGAGAGGACTCTGTCCATTTCAGTCATCAGGAGAGAGAAAGGAACTATCACCCTAGCCATTGAGGGATGGGGTGTCATGTATTTGGTGTTCCGTGGCCTTTATACTATTAATCCTGTTCTTCAAACTTCCACACTTAGCCCAGGCCAGGCCCGATCATCGACCGTCCAGTGGCTTAACCCTCAGTCACCAGCCACACCGAGCTGCAACCCAGCCGCTACACCTCCTTCACCCAAGCTGTCGTCTTTCCCCCTCTCTCTTCCTGCCACCGTAGCGGACAAGCCACCTGAAAGGTATGTGGTCTGGAGTGTGATGTAGAATGTGAGGGCGGCACACAGAGGGGCTTGATCAACCTGAGCAGCTTCTTGTGCTCCCCACATGGAAGAAGCTTCTGGTCTCCTGGACTTCGTGGACAACATTTGCAACCTTGCCTTAGACTTAAAGGTTCAAGTACGTTCTTAGAGATTTGCCTTACGTGAGACCTGCTTGAACCTACTCTTTCTGGTGCTGGTTGTGCATTTATGAAACCACATGTTTTGCAAGAACTTTTTATACGTGAATAGAAAGCACATGGTTTGTTTTAAAGGAAGGTAAATGGGGCACTGGAAACTGTAATTAACACAGCTCTTTAATGGGCCAGTGGTGCAGAGGCCAGAGGTGCTGACCCTGTAGCAAAGCCCTTCCTCTGGGACAGCAGGCCGAGGCTCTTCTCCCCATCAGTGGCTTCCCCTGCTCCGGTGAGGTGGGCTGCTTCCTTCTGCCTCGGCGTGCATCTGGCTGACAGCCTGCTTTCCATCCTTCCCCAGTGTGTTCTTTTCCCACAAGAACACACAGGATGTTTTGACAAGTGTCGAGAAGCCGAGCCTGATGTACCTTTTGGGGGCGAGACCCAGCTGAGAGCAATGAGCCCCTTCCAGGGTGGCGTGAAAGCAGAGCCTCACCGTAGACTGATGGGCGTCCGAGGTGTGTGGCTGGAGCCTCTTACTGCCCGTGTGCCTCTGCCCTTCAATGCCTCGCCTTCGGTCTCAAGACACCGGTGCTTTTCCTTAATAGATAAACCGAGATGCTTCAGAAATAAACATGCCCTGTGGTTCTAATAACGCTGAGTGAGAGGGAAGGGCATCCCACTGAGCGGAGAGGAGCAGTAGGTGAAGAGGTTCAGGGAAAGCTTCTCGGAGAGGCTCCCTAAAGAAAGATTGGGGTTTGAAACCTGTCATTTACTTGACAGTCAAGTGCTGTGGTTTGCCCGATGTTCCCTTTCCCGCTGATTTCCTTTTTGGAAGGAGCTGCCGTGCTGGTGACATAGAAATGAGATTTGGGCAGTGTGGGCGGGGGAAAGGTGAGGTTTCTCATGTTTCACTTGGTGCCTTGCATGTTCCCTCTTTAGCCTCATCAGTCGGAAGGCCCGGGCAGTGTACCCGTGTGAAGCAGAACACAGCTCGGAATTGTCTTTTGAAATAGGAGCGATTTTTGAGGATGGTAAGTGTTAGTGGGAGCTTTGTGGGAGGCTGTCTTCTGCCGGCGCAGAGGGTCTACCACCCAGAGCACGCAGGCGGTCCCTGGCTGTGGGTTTGTCAGGAGTACAAGTCTGTCCCTTGATGCTTTGGACGGGCGAGAGCCTGCCCACCTGGCTCCCAGGAACCGAACGCCAGGGGGCTGTGGGTGCCCACTTCCGCTTTAATCTTGGTTATTCCCCAACTCTTGTAACTCTTGAGGGTCTTCGTTTGGGATATCTTTCTCCTGATGTAGAGAAGCCGTTGCCACTTGGAGTCAAGAAATGTTTGTGATTTGCATCCTCTGTTTTCCTCCCTCATCGTCCCCACCCTAGCCTCCTAAATGCTCCAGGTTCACCAGCTCTGTGCTACAGACAAGTGCTTTGTCGACCAATTTTGGTTTATCATTCCCTTACCATTCTTTTGCTTTACATGAGTTTCGCTTGTTTGCATAGTGCATGAATCTCTAGATAGGGGTACTGATTCTGCATACTGAAACCAGGGTATAGATTTTTGTTTGCATGTTTAATAGTCACACACAAGCATTGAGGGGCTATGCCCGGCTTCAGATTGCACAAATTCCTCCCATGGTTCAGTGTACATCTCTTCCCTCCCCCTTGATTTCTTCCTTCCCCGTCCTCCTCATTATGAAATTCATTGGTTGCTATGGAAACAGTGATGTTGTGTGGGGGCAGAGCTGCCCAAAAGGGTTCTGGAGAGGCAGCAAGAACCTTTGATGCTTGGAATGGAATGGTTGATTAGCCAGAATGTTTGGAATATACGGAGTATATCAACACAACGCCTGGTGCTATATTGTCAGTAATGCGGCATGAGCTGATGATTGTTTTTTAGAAAGCGAGTTGCCTCATTTGGAGTAGATTTCTATATCTGTGTGATACGTACTCTGGAGAGCCAGAGACTCCTGATAGTGTCAGAAAACAAACAACAAAAAACCCCACATATGACAGCATTATACTTCGTGGAGAAATTTTGCTCTTGGAGTAGAAGCAAGAACAGTCCTCTGTCACCATAACATACATGCATGCAGTTTTGGCAGGAGAGTCAGTTAGCGGCCCTCCTCCAGGCCTGGCATGTACGGGCACCCACATGGCAGAAGGGAAAGCGGAGAGCACTGAAACCCACCGTTTAGGAAATGAGGGTGAATCTTGACGCTGTGTGGTTGATTAGATATGTTCGGGGCCTCAGAACACAGTATTGTTCATGTGATACTTACCTTGGTGGAAGGTGTATCTGTTAGAATGCCTTTGGCTGCAAGTAACAGATAGAGCTGGTTAAATCAGTCACAAAAGCGAATTCGCTCACGCACTAAGAAGTCTGCACGTGGGGAGCTGCAGGGGCTGGTTAATCACCTTTTCAAAGATGTCACCCAAGACCGCAGTGTTTCCATCTCTGCTTATGGACAGGAGCCCCTGGCTGCTTCCCCAGTGCGGGTGGGATGGCTGTCCCAGTTCCAGGCCTCATGGCCACACTCAACCCCAGCAGAAGGGGGTTGCCTCATCCTTGTGTTCTTTTTTGAAGCATGAGAAAACTCTTTCAGAACATCCTTCCTAGGTGACCTGCTCTCACGTCTCAATAGCAAGAATGAGGTCATGTGCTCCCCTTAAAGTCATTGCCAGCCAGGACTTCAGATCAATCAGCACCACACTGGGTCCAGGGGCTTCTCCTCTGGGCACGCAGACATGGGAATGGGGGTCAGGACCCCAATCAAATCCGGTTCTGCCAACTTGGATATTGGGAAAGGCCGGTAGATGTCTGACGCGGGACACTGAAGTTCTGCACTTTTAAAGTCCCTCGGTGACTTGCAGGAGACCTCCTAAGAAAAATAGTGTGTGCGTAGGGGTGTGTGTGTGTGTGTGTGTGTGTGTGTGTGTGTGTGTGTGTGTCTGTCTGTCTGTCTGTCTCTGTCTCTCTCTGTATATACTCATATGCATGTATACACACACATACAGGCATACACACACATATCTCAGTGTGTTTCGGGAACAGGAGAGTGATTGATAGCAGGTAGCTATCAACTCTGCACTTATTTTGCCTGAGGTCAGTTGGCTTTTCCACTTTCTCTGTGACCCCGGACAAGTTCCTTAAGTTCTCTCTGCATCAGCCTCTCCGTCCTAATCCACAAGGATGTCCACACGTGTGGTGATGTGTCAGGGCAGCATTTTGGGTCACGTGTGCAGCACAGACATTGTGGAGGATGTTGCCAACCTTGGAGCCTCGCTTGGCGCACTGTGCACCCGGCTTCGTTTTGAGCCAAGGCACATACCACTCAGATTCCGGGCTCTGTGGCGCTGGTGTCCTCAGGTCCTCCCCCAGGCCAGCTGCTCTAGAGACGCTTGTTGATGTGTTGACACCTTCCCCATACAAGAGCACGTGCACATCTCATCTGATGTGAGCTCCTTGCCCTGCAGCCCCTGCATCCCACTCCTGTTGCCAAAGATACGCACGGGGACCACGATCGGAACCCACGTCCCCAAACTTACTGTTTCTTAGGGTGGTTCTTAAAGGTCACAGGAAATGGAAGACCCTTAAGCAGGATTTATTCTTTTCTGGGTGTTTGTACCTTCATCTTCTGTGCATAGTTGATCTCTTAGCAGAGACTTGATAACTAGTTAGAAGTGTTTGCTCGGAGCACGTCTAGTGATGCCTTTCTTGGAACGGCTGCGGCTCTTCCCTTCCGAAGCCGGACGCAGGCCGGGCCGGAGCAGCAGCTCCCCTGGTCTCAGCTGCCGTTGCTCCAGGCGGCCACTGTTTATAGCTCAGCCACTGGAGTGTCGCTGGGAACATGTCCTTCCTGCAGACCAGGGATACGTAGCATCGCTGAAATACCTAAGACGTTTTTTCTGTGTCCATCTGGAGTCTTCCAGCTACCGTAAATGCTCTTGCTCTTGCCCGGCCAGCCGTTCTTGTCCCTCGTGCAGGCAACAAAGGAAATTGGCTTACGCCATTCAGTGGCCTTTGGAGTAGACAAAATCCAGGTCAGAGTGGCCCCTGGGCCGCATTGTCAGTAGTCACGTGGTTGCGAACATATACAACAGTAGGAAATCCTGACCCAGAGTGTGGAAGGGAAAGGGATCTTTAGTAATCACCTTGCCCCATAACTGTCCCTTGCTCTTCGCTCTTACCGTGTGGGCCTGGACTTGAGTTTAAATTCTAAGCTGAAGATTCATTTCTATAGTAGACGCACTAATGCTTAGCTGTTGTTCTGGGGCAGTGCCTCCCATATCCTCCAGGGGGCGCCGTGTGTAAGGTCTCAGGGCAGCTGATGTGCGTGTGTCAGCCAGAGGCCAGGGCCCTTTTCTCTGGGCCTGGGGAACCTCAGAAATACGTTACTTTGGTGACCAGTCAGTTCTGCTCTCTTTCCCGATAGGTTGCCCTGCAGCTTCCGGACCCACCAGTCCAAGCAGCGAGTGGTCTCCGTCCCAGGGCTGCCCGGCATTAGGATTTCCAAGGTCTGGCTCTCTCTGGGCAGGGAGGCTGGCTGCCTTGTTTGCCAGACTTTGTTCATTTCTAATCTGGAGACAGGATCTGTCCATTGTTTGGGGAGCAGGTGTGGCCCAGATTCATCTTTAAAAGCTGCTGGTGATTCATTTTAAAGTCCTCAGATATATAAAGAGCAATCCTTGGAAGACAGCTTGCCATTATCTTAGAAAGTTGACCCTCTTATAGACCCCACAGCCTTACAATTGTGTTCTTATATATATCCCTAACATGAGGGACTCTTAGAAACTCATTTTAAGTAAAAAAAATTAAGTGCAAGAAGCTTCTATAGTGTATGATTCTGGTTCAACTCACAAACAAACAAAATAAGTAGTATATTATTAGGGATCTAAACGTACGTGATGAACCTGTGTTTGAACCATCGCTGGGGTAAGACAGTGAGAAACACAGCATGGAAGCTGCCAATCCCCTTGGAGCAGGGGGAGGGTGTGAGGGGGGAGGGCAGGACACAGGAATGAGCCCAGGACGGAGGCGTCCATGTCGGCTGCAGTTCTTGAGTTGAGTGTGGGTTCCTGCTCTCTGTTGTGTAATGATGATTTAGATATTTCTCATTCATATTGTTTACATCATGCTAAAAAATACCCCAAGCTGAGACCAGATTCTGTTCTGGAGAAAGCTTCTCACAAAGTATTCTTGTCCCTAGCTCAGTGTCCTTGTTATGGGATAGTAAATCCGGAGGCCATGGAGAAACCACCGTGAGATACCACCTTACAACCTGTTAGGATGGTCGTTATCAAAGATATGGAAAATAACGAGTGTTGGTGAGGATGTGAAGAAATTGGTACCCCAGTGCCTGGCCGGTGGGAATGTAAAATGGTGCAGCTGCTGTGGAAAATAGTGGGGCAGGTCCTCAGAAATTAATCATAGAATTACCATGTAGTCCAGTCATTCCTCTTCTGGATCTGTAGCCCAAAGAGTTGAAAGCAGAGACTCAAACAGATTTGTACACCCATGGGCATAGCTGCATTATTCACAATAGCCAAAAGGTTGGAACAGCCCACATGTCCGCCGACAGACGAATGGATAAACAAAATGGGGTCTGTACGTAGAATAGTGTATTCACCCATAAAAGGGATGGAATTCTGACACGTGCTGCAACATGGATGAACCTGGAGGACATTATGCTAAGTGAGATGACCCAGTCACCAAAGGACACAGATTGTATGATTCCACTGATATGAAATATCTGGAGTAGGCATAGGCTCATGAAGACAGAAAATAGAATAAAGGTTACCAGGAGCTTGGGGAGGGGGAGGGGGGAGGTAGTGTTTAATGGGGACAGAATTTCAGTTTGGGAAGATGAAGAAGTTCTGGAAATGGAGAGTGGTGACGGTTATACAGCATTGTCAATGTACTTAATGCATGAACTGTACACTTAAACATGGTTCCAGTGGTTACATATCTCCATATATGTGTTACATGTATTTTACCGCAAGTAGAAAAGATGATGATAGCAGGCAGTATTGGCGTGACCGTCATCACATACTCATCAGGTTCTTAAGGATGTGAGCCTTGCCCGGGGCCAACGCAGCTCGTGAGTGGCAGGACAGGGTCTCTGGCATAGGCGGTAGCTGGCACGAGGTTAGTGCTCCCCAGTGTGTGCCAAGTGAGTGCTGTACTCTTTGCCGTGTGTCGTGGGAGTCTTCAGTGAGCAGCCTCTTGGTGTGGGGCGTGGAGCTACCGACCTGCCCTGTCCCCACGGGAGATGGTGGCCAGGTGGCATCCCAGCATGCGGGGACGAGCGGATTCGGTCCTCATTCCTCTCCCATGGTCACTACCTCCCTGAGTGTTTGAGGAAAGGATCTACTCGGCCCCCGGACCCCCACCCCGCGTTGCACGACATCTGGGTGCCTTTCCCATAGAATCCAGTCCTTTTCCCCAACAGGGGCTATGCTCCGATGGCATTGCCAGCGTGGGATTAAGTGAGAGCCCTTAAAAACCCTGCTGTGAGGAACGATGTCGGGGTAAAAGGGTGCGAAGAAAGGGGTGCCGCCAGGTCACCTGGAGGGCGCATCTCTGGTTCATTTGTTTATTCGTCCTTTCAGCAGATCGTCCCGGTCTAGACTAGGAGGGAGGGTCCTGTGTGTGGGGGGAGGGAATGAGTAGGGGGCACATATGGTGGCTCTGACCTGATCTGGAACATTGGGAGTGGTCTCGGAGGGAGGGGATACCTCAGCTGGTATCTGAAGGGCAAGGAGGGTTGTCCAGGCATAAACGGGGAGGAAAGCAGAGGACCAGCCATGCAGAGGTTGGACTGTGGGTTGCTACACAGGAGTGGGTTGAACCCCGTTTGCTGAGTTGCCATCAGCATTGAAAAATAATAGAAAAGAGTGCATCACACCTAGTGAGGAAGTGCTGTTCCGTGAAGCGCTTGTGTATTGGGCACGTGGACGTGTGTGCTGGGTTCCAGCTACACAGTCAGCCGTCTTCTGATGGGCTGCGGTCATGGCTGCCTTGCTGGGCCAGCTCCTGACTTGCTCTGCTGATCCAGCCCGCACCTCCCCTCTCTTCTACATGCACGGCTGCCACATCTGCTCCTGGCCATGGCCGAGGCCTGAGTCGGGGCCTGCCCGCAGCTGGGGGTTACTGGATGCTTCTAAACCCTGGTGATGAATGTTTGGACCCTGTGCCCTTTGCTGTCTAGCCTGTGGTCCCTGTCCTGTGTGTCCGTCATGGCTCTTTGTGGAACGTGCTGGGCACTGTGCCCAGCTGTGGAAGGTCTCGCCCTGCCCTCAGGAGTTCCCCGTCCAGGTGGCAGTCAGACAGGTGCCCAGATGATGCCGGTGAGGCCTGGCAGGTGCCGAGAATGGCCGAGGAAGACTCCCCAGAGGACAGGGCATCTGGGGTCTCTGACGAGGAAGAATTCCCCGGTGAAGAAGTCGGGAAAGGCATGTCAGCAGACGGCGGTGCTGCAGCTACAGAGGTTTAGAGGCTCGGCCGGCGCTGCAGCTACAGAGGTTTAGAGGCTCGGCCGGGGCTTTCTCTGGATGATTCACTGTGGGTGACACGCATGAGGTGCTTGTGGGCGAGTGACTGGTGGCTCGGGAGGTGGCAGGGCCAGGTGCTCCGGCAAGCTTGGGTTTGTTCCTACAGACAGTGGATGTTAGGCAGGGCAGTGCCGTGTCCAGCTGTGTGTTCTGGAAGGTTCATTGAGCTCCTTTGTGCACTGTGGATTGGGAAGAACCTGACCGGAAGCTGGGGGACCGGTTAGGAGGCTGTGGCGTGAAGACAGGTGAAGGCTGGGGTGACCAGGGGGGCACCTATAAATAACTCTTGTGCAGATTTGTAACCAGACATCCCGGGAATGACCCCCGTTTCGGTGTTGGTTGAGCCTTTAAGACCCACAGCGGTGCGGTGAGTTCCCAGGCGGAAAGTACCCGGGAGCATTTAAAAAGGATTTCTCTTCCTTTTCAGTGCAAACCTCAAGAGAACCTGGCTGGCTGGAAGGGACTTTGAATGGCAAGAGGGGCCTGATTCCACAGAATTACGTCAAGCTTCTGTAGCAACTGGCCCGTGAGGGCCCCGCTGCAGACCCTGGCCCCCGAGGACCTGCCTGTGGGGTGTGAGCACCGTCTTCCCCCCAGGTGAACCCACGGCCACCTGGACACACGGCAATGACAGATCACGGACTGGCACTCCAGGGGTGGGGGGGTGGTTTAATACTGCTAGACGTGGGGGGAGAGGGGACGCACAGCACAGAGCTGCGTAGGGCTGTGTGGATATGTGCAGCGGGAGAAGGATGTCCAGGTTAACAGGATGGACTGCATTTTCAAGCCTTGGAACTCGTGAGTTTTAATTTTCCCGTCTGCAGAGCGAGAGGAAGGGCAGCCTTCTGCCGGCCCGCCTGCCCCACTGGCGGCCACACCGCCGGACACCCCCCCCCCCGCCCCCGCACACCTGAAAGGGAACTGCGTTTGCAGGACGTGCCCTTAACTCTGGTGTCGTGGAGGGGCTGCCGCGGGCGGGCGGTGCATTGGTCTAAACCCAGAGGGTAGCGGACAGAGGCTCCTTGCCGTATGGACAGCTGCCCTGGGGACCCCACACTCACTGGACTTAGGGCACCGGTGGACTCACAACAGGCTTTCTCCTCCATGCTGCTCACCTGTGTGCTGTTTCCCCAACCATCACCTTTCAGCCCTGAGCTCTCTGTACATGAAATAAAATATAATTTCCTATTGGATCTGTGTCCTCACGTGGGGAAGAGACTGTGGAATTCACTCACTGTAACATTTCACGATCTGGCAGCCGGTGGGTGGGGAGGCACTGTCCCCTGGTGTTGGCACGTGTGCACTCACAGGCAGGATGGGTCACCCAGGAGCCTTGCCGCTTCGGAGCGGGGCGTGTTTCTGGGGGCAGCGGTCTTCTCTGACAGGTGAGATCCTGGCGGGCCCCCTCCACTGCCTCAGCTGGCCTCTCCCGCGTGTCCTGCAGGAACCCGGGCCAGGATGGGGCTGGGGCGCTGCCCCCCAGGGCTTTGTGTGTGAGACCCTCCCTCCCAGTGACCTTCAGTGTACAGCCCTGTCCCCACCCCACACTCCCTATGTTTTCCAGGCCTTGACGCTCACGTCTCCATCTGGATCTAAGCCGGGCTGCGGGGCGGCGGGTCAGGCATTCGGACCGGTCCTGGAGGAACCTCGGCCATGCCCCTGCAATGGATGCTTTGTTGTTTGTCTTGTCAGTCTCTGACTCCCAGGCACAGGCTATACCGACCTCTCCGGGAAGGGGGACCTTCTCTGTCCCCTGACCTGGAGTCCCTGGGATGTGGAGCTCATTTCTAGGGGCCTCAGGACTGTGCAGCCAGCCCTGCCCCAGGGCCCGCTCTGGGGGCCCGGCATGTCTGTCTTCCCCATGGGAGGCTCCTCGGCCTGTCACAGTTCTCCCCTAAGATTGTCACAGGAAGGATGTGTCCGTCGCCTCTTCCCCAGGTAAGATGATTCCAGAGCGCTGGTTATCCGTTTGGAACTCGCCTCCCCTGGACCAGGTAAGGTGTCAAGTTTGGGGTCAGGTGTGTAGAGGGGAACAGGCCCATTGAAAAATATCCACGTTCTACCTAAAAAAAGTAAGGACACTCTCAGTGCAGCATAATTTAAAATACTGGATTGCAGGCCCAGTGGAGGGTTTGGGGGCTGCTGAAGAAACCAGGGCCCCATGACAATGGCCGGCCCTACGGCCAAGGGCCAGCCTGACCAGGGGGTGGGGATGGCATCGCCCCCCGTGTCCCCCGTGTTTCTGAGTTATCACTTCCTGCCCCTGCCCGCTGCTTAGGGATGTAGAAGAAAAACTTGGCCTGGGGCAAACGCTCCCATTTCCGTGGGAAAATACAAACTCATGGGCAGTTACAGTGAGTGGGCTCAGGTTAGCACTGGGAAGGATTTCCTGGCCATGTTCTTAATTGTTATATATCCATGGGGCAGTAAAAATATGACCCACCACACTGGGGCTTGATTTCTTTGCTCGCTTGAGGAAGACTTCGCTCATTCACCGTGAGGTGCACCCAACCTGCTGTCGCCACCAAACTGTTGTTAACTCCCAAAGTGCGTTTATCACCACTTTCTTGGTCAAGAAAATTGCTGTGAGGTCTGGCTACCTGTGCGGTTTGGGGCAAATTAAGTTGACTCTGTGATTCTGTTCCTGCTTTCTAAAAAGAAAACGGTACTCAGAGGTTTTGGGTTGAAGTGCCTGAATACAAGAAGCATGCCCAGTACATAGTACGTGCTCAGTTAGCACCATGCCCAGTACATAGTACGTGCTCAGTTAGCACCATGCCCAGTACATAGTACGTGCTCAGTTAGCACTGCTAGTCCCCATGCTGTTACTGCTGTGAGTGTCACTTGCCTCTTTGTTGTCGGGGCAGCTGTGTTCTGTAGGATGACAGTGTGGCAAGGGTGAAGCCTCAGGACAGCACTGGCTGCAAGAGCTCCCCAAGCCCCAGCCCTGCCAACCCCTCCTGTGGTTGTTTCGGGAAGAACGGGGTCACGCCAGAGGGGAACCAGGGGTGTATTCCTCTGCAGGTAGGACCAGTGTGGCCAGGTTGGCCACAGCCCCAAGCTAGGGAGCCTCCCTCTGGGCCTGGCCCAAAGAGTACTTAGTGACCAGATCAGGAAGTGTTCCCTTAACTAGCAGATCATCTTCATTTCCCCAGAGGAGAAATGGGGGGATGGGGTGATAGGTTTTTCTGTGTTTTTGCTGCATGGGTGCGGCCAATCCCCTGAGCGTCTGTTGAAGGCTGGCTGAGCAATGGCCCTGCCTCCCTCACGGCTCAGGACCCGCAGCCCCGCCTCGTTCAGCACCAGCTGCTTAGACCGGGTTTCGGCCTGTGTTCATTCAGAGGCACACGATGGGGCCGAGGGGTTTGGGCAAAAGAGGGCGCTCAGATTTTGTTTCTCGCGGTGGGGCTTGCATTTGATGTTGTCACCCCAAGGCTGGCCCTGGTGGTCTCTGTGCTTGGAAAGGAGATGCCAGGTGAGATCAGAGCCAAGTGGCCTAGGGGGGTCTGTCACCCCCCTTTCTTTGTAGTAGTAGAAACGTCTGTAGTTGGGAGTCTGGGTGGGGAAAGCAATGGATTGTCCGTACCGGTGGTGGGCATTCAACTCATTCTTTCTTTACGGGGACTGACTCAGCCAGGGGAAATGATCTCATTTTAACAGAGACTCTCGAGCAGAGAGCTTTGTTTAGATTCAGTAAGCTAGCCATGGTCTTTCTGCTCTACCATCTTGCCACTGGGGGCCGGTAGGGGACAATGACTGTTACGAGTTGAATTGTGCAGCACCTTCCAAAATTCGTATGTTGAAGTCCTCACTTCAGTACCTCACAATGTGACCTCATTTGGCAGTAGGATCATGGCAGATGTAATTAGTTCAGATGAGGTCAGTAGGGTTGGGCTCTAATCCAATATGATTGGTGGCCTCATGAAAACGGGAAATTTGGACACGGAAACAAGTACAGAGGGAAGGCAGTGTGAAGACACACAGGGAAAAAATGGCCACGTACAAGCCAAGGAGAGGAGCCAGATACAGATGCTTTCCTCATGGCCTTGGAAGGAGCCAAGCCTGATGACCTCTTGATCTCAGACTTCTAGCCTCCCACACTGGGAGACAAGACATTTCTGTTGATTTTAAGTGCCTCACCCCCCGCCCTGCCCCCGGTTTGTAGTTCCTTGTTAACGACATTTCTAGGAAACAAATACAGTGACTAAAGTACGTGTTTTGAGTTAAAAAACAACCTATTTTGAAATTCTTTTTTCACTGTTTTATACCTTGGTGACCTTGGACGAGTTCACTTCACCCCTTTATGCATCAGTTTTCTTCTGTGAAATGGAGAGAGTGGTACCAACTTCACTGGGAGGTTGGGACAAATGATGATATTAAGTGCCTCAAGGGTACCTGGCAAGAAATACAGTTTAGTAACCGGGGAAGATGGGAGAGGGTAGCCGCAGGGTACCATGTTGGGGGGTGGGGTTAGTCTCTGCCACCCTTTTCATCTCCTAGCTATGCCTGCTTCCCTCCAGCGTACCTTCTCCGAGGCCGTACGTTGCTCTTTCCCTCTGCCCTATATTTTTCGCCCTTTCTCTGTCTTCCCAAGGGCACACGCTGCCTTTTTCATCTTGACCTTGTCTCCGTTCCCCGTTCGCTTTCGTGCTGGGCCCCTTCTCACTGGTTCTCCCCTTAAGACTCACAGCCAGGTTTGGTGACCCCTTCCTCAGCCAGAGTCCTGCATGACTTTTTGAATCTTCCTGAGCTACCCGACTTTCTTTCCTCCCTCCTCTGGGAGGGAAGTTATTCCAGGAGAGTGTCCTCAAACAGCTTTCTGTCTCCTAGCTCTGCAAGTGTCTTCTCTGATGCTTGTCAGTACTCTTTTTCCTTGGCTGGCCTGGGTGGTACCTTACTGCTCCCCTATTTGGGTAACCCAGCACGTTCTCTTAATGCTTTAATGTCTGGCTAAAAGTATATCAGTCTGCTGGGTGGAGTACCTTGGAGAATTCTTTCCTATCAGAATATCAACTTGACTGGAAAATAGACTTTTGATTTTTGCCCAAAGAGAGACTGCATTTTGGATGGGCAGTCAGTGCATGGGATTCCTTTAGGCTGCTTGGTACCAATGCGTCAGTTTCTGAATTTTTCCTTCCTTGGAGGGCTTAGCGGCTGCAGGTGGAGCATCTCAGAGAGTGGGCGGAACACGATCCGACTCCGCTCAAGCCAGTTTTCACAAGAACCATGACCCTCTCTGGACCAGGCTGGACCAGGGCATGAAGATCCAAAGAAATGGCTTTTTCAGAATTTGGAAAACTTGGAAATCACTGTCTTGGCAACATACATTCTATGAAAAAAAATACCTAAATTGTGCGTGGTACGTTGGTTGAATGATCCCAAATTTCACCCCTCTCCGGATCCATGCCCTTGTGTGGAGCCTTTGCCATGTCAGCTCCGGGCTTGACCTTATAACTTGCTTTGGCCAAAGGGACGGAAACAAACTTGATACCATCAGAAGCTTGAGAAGTGCTAACCCTTTCTACTGTCTTAGAGCCTTGCTTCTTCTACCATGAAAATATGTCCAGGCTGGCCTGCTGGAAGAGGGGAGGCCACATGGAGCAAAATCATCTCAGACCAGTCGGCTGCATGACCAGTCCAACCCAGCCAAGCCTGGCCCAGGTGAGCAGAACTCCCCCCGCTAGCTAACTCATGAGAATAATAAATGATGGCTGATTTAAACCACTCGGTGATGGGGTGGTCTGCAGCTAAGTACCTGCTACTCTGCCCCATCTTTCACTTTGCTTTGGATCCAGGCTTGGTCTATGCTGAACGTTAAGAGATCACATCTTAATCTTCTCTTAGCCAATGTTGTTTGGGAAGCCACTGTTTTATTTCCAAGAAAAATGCTGCACCAGCAATTGCATGACTTGGAATTAAAGTGCCGGAGATACATGTAATCAAGTCATTTTAGTCTGGATACATTCGCAGTTTATCAAAAAGTATGTCGGAGCTGACTTTAACATAAAGGAACATTGTTTCCTTTTTGCTTGAGGGACATTGGTCATACGGAAGTAAACAAACCCCTAATTATATATGCATCATTATGCATAATTGTTCCTGCTTTGGCGTACAGTGGCTGGCTGGCTCAGTGGCAGAGACTTAGTTCTTAGCTAGTGATTCTTAAATGTGCAGCTGGATCCTTTGGGCCCGAGAGCACTTTTGGTCTTAGAAATGCAGTCACACTTGACCCAAGAACGAGCCTGCTCTATTCAGAAAGGGCACCGACTTTAGCCAAGGGTGCACAACCCTGGGGCCTCCACCCTACCCCCCACCGCTGGCCACAGCAGATTCACAGCCCACGATGGCTTTTGTTTAAAGTTAGGGGCTCTCTGCGACCAACTGTGCTCCCTAATAGGTCAGATTGCATAAATTTTAAGATATAAAATTACCTTCATTTTCAATTAAGGCTTTACAAATTTGTGCACAAAAGTTTTTTTTGTTTTTTTTTGCGGTACGCGGGCCTCTCACTGCTGTGGCCTTTCCCGCTGCGGAGCACAGGCTCTGGACGCGCAGGCTCAGCAGCTGTGGCTCACGGGCCCAGCCGCTCCGCGGCACGTGGGATCCTCCCGGACTGGGGCACGAACCCGTGTCCCCTGCATTGGCAGGCGGACTCTCAACCACTGCGCCACCAGGGAAGCCCCACAAAGGTTTTTTAAATAGTTTTTTTCCCTGGGCTGTGTTTCACGGCTATGTTGTGTTCCAGAAATATATCAATTGTGTTAAAGCAAGGTTGTGGTTAACTCTCAAATAGTCTTCTAGTTCGACCAATCACCAGTTAAATGACACATTAACAATGTACCTGAATTTCTCTTGTGGGAAATACATGTTTTCTAGTTTTAAGATGAACTCATAATTGCTTACTGCTCTTTTGTTGTTCGTATTAATGAGGGACGTCAAGGGGAGCAGCCTGTAAGGAATGTGAGAAGCATCACAGCTGGTTGGAATGGAGTCTCTTGATAGTCCAAGAGGACCTGGGGTGAGAGCAAAACTCCACTGTGTGGAGGGAGACCTGGGAATGAGCCGGGGCATCTGGTCTACTCAGGTGAGTCTCGAAGTCTGTAAAATGAACAAGCTTCCGTGAGGTCGCGAAGATAAATGAGGCAGTGTACCTACAGCATTTAGTGGCTACATCAGTAGTAGTTATTGTTATAAAATTGTTATGGGGTATTTCAGTGAACCAAATATCAGCAGTAAGAAACAGGACATCTAACCAGTCCCCAAAGAGGATAATTAATATGTGGATTACACAGGGCTTTCTAACATGGGGGAAAAATGGTGACTCCATCTTGGATGTAGGCAGATAATCCAGGTGGAAAAGGGCACAAAGTCCACGTGTTCCTACAGACGTTCAAATGAACCGTTTCCAAAACAACAAGTGATTAAAGTAAAGGATTTATTGTAATCTGCTTACAGTCCTTTGCAAAGACAGACATATGTTTTTGCATAAAGATATAAATTGCTTCATTTTAAACTAATTTAGTGTTTTTTTTAATTATATGAAGAAGTTTTGGTGAATTATGAATTGTACCAAACCAAGATTTTTAAGAGCAATATGGTACAAAAATAAGAGACAATTTGGACTGGGACAGGCATTCAACAGTGGATTTAGAATATGGCTTTGCTGTTTAATCAAGCAAAGTTACCTGGAGACACACAAAGAGCCAGTAACTTCGTTAATACGAAAAGCCGATGCAGACCGTCTCCATCCCCAAACCTGGTTACGTCAAGATTCCGATTTCATCAAAAGTCAGTCTGAGCTAAAAGCTGCTCTTGTGAAGCCATTTCTTTTCTAGAAACTCCCAGTCTGCATGCTGTGTATTTATCACCTTCCAAGTGTGGCTTTCATATTGCTGTGCATGTAAGTTGACTGTATTTAAAGATCTGCATAAAAATTAAATTCTTGAAACTGCAAATTATGTAAGAGAAACTCCTCCCTCTGAGTGCAGCTTTCGCAGGTTCCCCTTTGCACAAGGCAGGTGTCTTCTGAAAGACATGGTAATGTTGCCTGCATGGTGAACCCTGGAGAAAAGTGTTGATCCCAACGCTGCCATCTCCCGGCCTTGGGCTTCTCCAGCTACAGCTTTTAGGTTTTGGAAAAGAATACGATTTCACTGAGTACCTGATGATTATCATCACTTTTACAAGATTAATTTTGGCCTCTATTCAAAGTATTTAGTGCAATCATATTGTTAAGTTTCCCCAAAGATATATATGTTTGTGATTTGGGGCAAGAGAAAAAGCCATAAATTGCATCAGTGCCAAACAGATTAGTGAATTAAAAATTTTAGTGCCACTGTCTTGCTTATATGATCTGTAGTTTTTTTTTTTTTCCAAAACTGTTTACATATAAAATTCATTTTTAAAACCTACCTTTTAAAAATCTAAAAACCCTCTAATCATCGTGCAGTCTCCTCGCCGTTCTGACTGAACCGTGCTGTGCCCACACACACCTTCCCAGTGCCTCCTGCCATGACCTCTGTGTTCCCATGACCAGTGCCAGGAGTGCAACAACCCCTTCTGAGACCAGAAGCGAACATTTCACCTTTTGCGGACGTAGCGCGTGCATGGAATTCCTTTCCCCCCAAAGGAGAAAATCCGATTTTCTAAAATGGGATGAGGATACGCTCTCTGAGCCATCGCATTTCCAGTCTCTCTCTCCCCTAAAGCTGATTCTGCTTCTTGAGGAAAATGGAAAAGAGGCAGCTTTCCTAGAGCTGCTGCACTCCCCGGACATCCTCTCAGGGAGGGTGTCATCGAATGACGCCTTCATGGAGCTGCAGACACCACAGCGCGCCGTCCCCAGTGGAAGGAGGATGGAGCCGAAGCCGGAAAACGTGCTCAAGTCCCACGAACACCCCAAGCGGGAGACCAAGGACGAAATGAAAGTACAGAAGAAGTAGAAAGGCTTAAAGACAACCGAAGAGGTTTAAGTGTGGTTATTTACAACAGAGACTGTAAAATGGTAAATTAGATATGAAGCTAAAAAAAGGCACAGCTTTCCCTTTCTTAAATACACTGTAAACGGTTCATGATGCATGCAGGACGTTTCACTTTACAAAAAAAAAAAATTTTTTTTTTACCTTGTTGGTTTAGACAAAGATAGTACTTAAATAGTCTCCAGCAAAATAGAATTCTTTCAAAAATACTTTCCCATTCATCCTATTAACCATTAAAGTTTTTTTTTTTTTTTTTTGTATGTGTCTCATTTACAAAAGTTCCTTATACCTTAGTTTAGGTCCTTCACAATTTATACATACAGTAATGTACAGCACAGCAAAAGACTGCAAAAATTATTGGTAAAGCCAACACAATAGATACTAGAAATTGAAACCAAGGCATTTGTTTGAACATCTTATCCGTTCTAATTAAATAATAAATGGAGGCTAGAGGGTGTGGATACCAGTGATGCAGAAAGACGTGGGCGAAGCAATGCCCCCAAGGGGGTCGCTAGTCCAGTCCACGTGCTCCGTTATTACACAACAGGAATCTGTATATATTTTTTTGTGTTTTTTGTTTTTTTAAATAACGAAAGAATATTAATGCCCCATATTGACTATACGCTTTATGTGCAAACCAAGGGTGAGCTTGAAAAAGTTCGTTAGTCCTTGAACCCTTTTAAAACAAGCGAACGATCCCAGAAACTACATGGCATAGTTAAAACTTCCATCTGTTAAAATATCAAAATCAGAGAGTTATTGACTAGATATGGCTTTTCATCCAGAGGAACAGGAACGTGTTTCTAAGTGCTGGGGGTTGGAGAGGGAAGAACCTTTCAGACTATGCAGGTCTCGCCAAATCCACGTCACCCTGCCCGCCTGCCTCCCAACCCTTGACATGATTTTCAACTTGAGCAACTGCTGAACAAGTGGGAATCAACCATCACGTGTCAAAAATATGATTTTCTTGGGTCCTTCGTGGGTGTGTAGTAACACGGGGAAACTTAAGGCAAAGTTCTTCTGGTGAGATGTCTCCCGTCACTTCCTGTGAAAGTAAAGGGTCTTAGCGTTCCCGGACTCCACCTTCGGCAGCTGGTCACTGATGATCTCCACCAGCATCGCTGGGAACTCCACTTTCAGGGCCTGGGACTCCCGGAAGGTATAGAAGCAAAATTCCAGCAAGTCGCTCACCAGCTGCAACAGACAGACAGAGGGGCTGTGACATCAAGGCCTGATTCCCACCCTGTCTCCGGGCCCCTCTGAGTCCTAACTAACTCCGGAGTAAGCTCAGAGCAACATTCACAAATCCCACTGTGTCTACGAAGCTGCTTAATTAACGTGACTAAGTCATCCGTCTCGGGGGAGGAAGGATGCTCAACGTCCGCTGCACGTAATAGGTCTTTCGTGCAAAACAGATTCAAACAGGAGCTGTGTCATTGTTGAGTCTTAAATATATCAGCAGCAACAGGGCCAGTAACAGAGTTCATAGCGGCAGGGTCACTGAATTGCTCTCATCCAATCCTCATTTATAAATGTGTGAATTGGGCGGGGCAAGCACCTGCGTGTAGCCACCTCCTGGCGCTGGGCCTTCCCCAGCTTGTAAGGGCAGGTGCTGTGCCCCCTCGAGGCGTGGCTGGACCCTGCCAATGGAGCTGTGGCTGCAGGGGGAGCCAGACTTCCACCGGCAGCCTCCTGGCCTCATCTTGCCAGTGTCCTCCTTCCTTCAGGATCCCAGTCCTGAGCTGGGGGCTGGGGCTGAGACTCCTCAGCCCCATTCCCAGCTTTATTAAGATATAACTGACATACAACTTTGTGTGAGTTTAAGGTGTAGCAGATTTGATACACTTATAATATTGCAAAATGAGGAACACCTCTATCAAGGTACGTAATTACCATTTCTTTTTTGTGATGAAAACTTTTAAGATCTACTCAGTGGCTCTTGCGTGTAGAGTACAGCATTAGTACTATAGTCACCACCATGCTGTACACTAGATCACCAGAACTTATTCCTCTTAATAACTAGAAGTTTATACTCTTTGGCCAACATCTCCTCATTTCCCCCACCTTCTGGTGACCACCATTCTACTCTCTGTCTCTATTAGTTTGCATTTTTAGATTCCACATATAAGTGAGATCAGATAGTATGAGTTTTCTCTGACTTATTTCACTTAGCATAATGTTCTCTAGGTCCATCCACGTTGTTGCAAATGGTGGGGTTTCCTTCATTCTTCTGTCTGAGTCGTATTCCGTTATGTGTGTGTATGTGTGGATATGGATAAAGATGATACATAATATGGGCCTTATCTAACATCGTCTTTATCTATTCATCCATTCTCAGCCACTTGGAGAACATGAAAACATCAAGGAAAACATCTATGTCTTTCCGCCTGTCCAGCCATTTTCCCTACTCTGTGACCCAAGGACCTTTCCTATCCTCCTGGACCTGAACTACTCCCAATTCGGTAAGGTTAAAAAAAACAAACCAACCCACAAATGCAGTATAGCATTACTGGGTGCTATTCTCTTTACTAGGAATATACTTTCAAATCAGAAAGTATACATTCTAATTTTTCTTTAGTTAATTCTGTATCCTATCATGGGAAAAATGACTTTGGGTCATTTCCCACTGTATTAAAGCAGACAACATTAACATTACATGTCAAAACGGTCACCTTAGTAAAGTGTTTTTCACTTTATTAAGTGAAAATCTGTAACTTTCCCTCAAGATTAAAAAAACCCAAAACAATTAGCAGGCTTAAATTGAGTCGCGTAGTAAATAACTGTGTGGTAAAGGCCTTCGATACAAACCAGGAATCCAGAAAAACTCATTGGGAGCTGTAACTGGTGCTTCTGTTGGTGCCTGAAAATGCCCTCAGTCTGTAGACTGATATCTTCCTAGGTAGGTCCAAGGACTGACTTTTCTGTACCCACAGGAAGTTGGGGCCAAATAAGCTGGGAAAGAGCACAAGGCACCATCTGCTGTGGGCTTGTTCAGACACACTTGTGCTTGCTTAGTGAGTGATACACCTCAGTTTCCCCATCTGTAAAATGGGGGCCGTGAGAGTATCCGCTGCAGAGGGGTGCAGCAGAGGCTGAGTCAGTGAACTGGCATGGAGTAAGTGCTGAACAGATGCCAATTCTCAATCATCCTCTCCCTCTTCCCAAACTCCTTCAACCATCACTTTTCTCTGCAAACTGGGACACAGCTTGCAGGACCTGCTCTGGGTCATCTTTGTGTAACCTGGTCCTCAGGCCTTCCTTCTATAAAATGTGGGATGGGGGAACTTTGTGTTTGGCTTTTCCTGGAAAGAGAGTCTTGAAACAGACTTGGGGTGGCAGGTTTCTTAATTGTTTCCGGTGGTGGGCCAGTGGCTGCAGGCGCTAAAAGCCACACTGGGTCCTGCTCTCCAGGTGTGGTACCACAGACGAGTCTCACTGTGGACCGCGGGTCACGCCCTTCAGTGGCACCGGCCAAGGGCACTCGGGACCCAGTTTAAGTTCATCCTGGTCTCTGCCCCTGCCGCTGCCCCCGAGGGTCCCTCTGGGTGGCCACCTTCAGGGCTGTGAAGGAGGGTGTTTTTCCTTTTGAATTTTAACCCAAGCATTGACATCCGAGTTTCTAGGCCATATTAACACCCCCCCCACCCCAGGACAGCTCTGCTTGGCGGCCACAGCCTGCACATCTCCAGGGCTGGGACTGGCTCACATCCGGAGATAAAGGCTCCCGGTGCTCAGAGCGTCTGAGGTGTGGGGCAGGGGTGAGGTGGAAGGTCATGGTGACAAGGTGGCCTTGGCATATGACCCGAGGGGGGTGGAGCTGGGCCGTGTGGCACTCAGGGAGCAAGTGTGGGGTCGCTCAGGGTGTTCAGAGCAGCAGGAAGCTTGTGAGCGAGCCTGCAGGGCCAGGGCCACTGAAGGGTTTATGCTTGTAAACAGGAGACAGCACTGCCTGCAGATTCCTATATACAACGAGAGGTAAGGAGCAGAGTAAATCAGTCCGTGAACCTGAGGCAGTGTGCAGGGGAGCACCTCTGTGAGCCTGTAAATGGGGACAGGTCCCCTGCCCCATCTTTAACACCCACACGAGTATTGCCTAGGAGATGCTGGGGAACTAGACCAGATGGAGAGAGACCAGGGCCAGGGGCTCGGCTGTTTTTCCTGGCAGGTTGGCTGGGGGTTAGGTGTCCCAGATGCTACTCACAGACCCTGCATATTAACCGGGGGCTGGCATTTCCCGTGCATCTCTGGTCCACGTTCCATGGACTGGGAAAGCAGCTCATTTCCAGTTATGAGCTATACCCAGGGCTTCTGTTCATAATAGATGTCAGCTGATGGGGGGGCTCTCCTGGGGCACATGGGGTCAGCCTGGAAGGCCAGGGCTGGGCCTCTGACCCTGCGAACACCTGGAGAGGGGACCCCCCATTACCACTAACTGACCAAGATGCCTGGGGGCCCCAGCAGCTACCAGAAGGTGCTGGCTGCCTCACAAGCCTGCCGGACCTGCCTGCCCTGGGAGGGCTGCAAACCTCTGAAGATCCCAACCCAGCAGGGCCTGAGCCAACGGCTGCAGTTGCTGGGGTCAGGGATCATCTGAGAATCGAAGCCAGGAACCCCCAGTCACTGGGTGAGGAGACAAGGGCCACTCTGCAGGACCTGCCTGCTGACCCACAGTGCATTGCCAGTGCGCCGGGCCCTAGGGGTCCCCGGCCCTTAGCGGATGTCTGAGTGAGTTGGCCTGTTGCTGAGGTTGGTACGAGGGCACCACCCCTCCTGGAAAAAACAAGGCACGGGGAGGGCGAGGCTGCAGGTGGTCAGAGCATGAGGCGGTGGGAACTAGGTCCTGAGAGCCGGGGAGTCACATACTGTTGGGTCGGCAGAGATGTTGACCCATCAGAACAGATACCGGTTCCTGAGCCAAACTGCCGTGTCACAGCGAAGTGTCTAACGAACGGTCACGTTACACACGTGTGTCTCCTGGATGTCGGCCTGATGCAAGGCAGGCGGCACCTCTGCCAGAGCCTGGAGGAGCCAGGAAACATGGGGACAACCAGGTATGATGTGTATGCCCTCACCAGGCGCCATATTGTCCTCTGCCCCAGGTACGGGGGTTGGCTGGGGGCAGGCAGGCCCCACAGTCACAGCCTGGAAGGCTGGTTAATACTAGGCTAGAAGGAGAGTCAAGAACCCTAATTATAATCAGTAATAAGAGTCCATATTATTAGGAATCAAAGAGAGTCCTGCGTTGACTTCTCATTCTGTACAAAAGGCATCTGTTGGGATCACAGAAGTCTAGCTGGATGCTCAACATGATTTATCCAGAGCCCGATGTCAGGGCCACAGCTGTTAGGGTGACAGAGGAGCCTGACAAGGTCACAGGTTGACTGGTGGCACTTTGCTTGTTCGACACTGAAGCTATCAGGCTCAGTCGGTGCCTATTTCCCACTCTGTCCACTGAGTCATCGCCTGTGGCAGGCCAGTAGCTGGGCCCTGCTCCCACCATGAGCTGCAGTCTCTTGGAGGGAGGGGCACGCAGGGAGGGTTCGGCACTGCTGTTCCAAGATTACACAATCAGTGAGCAGTGACTGAGCAACTGAATGATAACAGCCTCTCTGGGTTGGGTCCCACGGGTTTTCAACAGCAAGCCCATGTCTCATAAGTTAGCCACTGACTCCAGAACTTTCACCTCATGAGGATGGAGCTTTGGCTTGAATTGAGCATTGGGAGGTTTGACGCTTTATTTGCAAAGATCAGAATTTTAGCCAGATATATTGATAGCATTAGGGGCAAAAGATACACAGCTTCAACTCTAAGTACTGTTAAGGTATAGACAGAAACGACTAGCAACTGTCTACCCTCTAGCAATGGCCTTCTGAATGCTGGAAAATGATGCACGGTGATTATATAAGGAGTCTGGGCTTCATTCAAAACTGGCAACAGCCACCCAGTGAGGGCTAGTGTGGAAGATACTGGCGTGTGCACAGGTTGGGGCCCCGTGGCCATGCAGGACTGCTTCTCTCTGGCTGGTGATGTCTCAGCAAAATGTGATGGTAACAACACCCCCTCAACTTGGTAGCACTTGTTTCTACACCCAGAAGAAAATGTACCTTTAACAACAAGGTTAGACTGTTTGCTCATGGATTCCCTTTGAAAACCCAGGCCCTGCAGTGAGGCGACCCCGCTGAGTGCTGGCAGGCTCTACTAGAGGCTGAGTTTAGGAGGGTCCTGAAGGCCTCCTAGAGGCAACTGAGAGAAGAAGTATCAGCAAGAGACCATCAAAGAGTACTGTCAGCACCATGACAGCATGACGCTGACAAGGCCCCCCTTTCAACAAAGAATTAGTCATCCATCCATGAACAAAAGCACCTTTGTGGAGCTCTGGGATCTGGTCCCACGTGCAAAGGGACCTGGGGAGGAGTCTTGCCCATCTGTGCATCTGGTAATAGGCAGACAGACTTTGGCATGGGCTATGAAACCAGTGAACCTGTCCCAACCCCTCTTGCCATGGTCAGGAAAATACCTGGAGACTGACCTGGGCAGATACCGACTGACAAGGGAGAAATTGCAGAAAATCAGCCTTCCCAAGGGGAGACGCCTGCACACCACTGGAGCAATAAAATTAAATGAGTTTGGAAGTAGTGGAGAGGAAAGAACTTTACCAGCGCTGTCCCAACCCCTGGCGACACTGCGTGGGGCCAAATTATCAGGTAGCAGCAACCTCTCCCACAGGAGAAAAGGAGAGTGGTGAGTGAGTGCTTGGCTACCCTCGTGTTGCAGGATACAGCTGGAGAAACCAGTGGCACCCAGAGTACTGAGGTGGGACTTCCATGACTGGGAGGAGGAGGGAAGGGATTGGGAAAGAGACAGATAGGAATATCCAAGGGCATTAAAGGGACACAGCCATTAAGGTCTACCCTGAGCCTCTGGGAATACTACACCTGGGGATCTCCCTAGAGGGTCCACAGGTACCCCCCCAATCCCTGAGCGCTAAACTCATACCTCCCCCCACTCTGCAGCTGGCATCTTGTGCACACTCCTGAGTGTGGCGGCAAGAGTGAGCTCCAGTAGACAGGAAGTGTGCTCAGAAAACAGGCCAGGATCTGTGGGCTACGGAGAAACCACAAACTTGAGCTACAGTGGTGCCACTTTCTGGAAAACAAAAAGAGGCCTCTAGTAGCCATCCTGGGGAGCTGTAAGAACCAGGAAAGACAGAAAAGCTGCAGAATTCTGCCACAACGAGAAGCAAAAAGGAGTGGAACAGATGTATCCTTACAAAGGCAGAAGAGCGCCAATGAACAGACTATCCCATCTGAAGGCAACTAGCAATAACTGAAGACAGTATCTGCCACTTCAAGTGCAAGAAAAAGGCAACGCAAAACTACAAGGAATATGAAAAATCAAGAAAACGTCATCTCCAAAAGATAATAATTCTCTAATAACTGAGCTCAAAGGCATGGACTTTTGCAATCTAGCTAAATTCAAGAATTGCTGTTTTGCACAAACTCAGTGAGCTACAAGAAAACTCAGGAAGACAGTTCAACAAAATCATGAAAAAATACAGGCTCAAAATGAGTAGTTTACCAAAGAAACACAAATCATAAAAAAGAACCAACCAGAAATTCTGGAGCTGAGGAGCTCATGGAATGAAGTGAAGAATGCTATAGAGAGCATCTGCGGTAAAGCAGAGCAAAGGAAGAAAGAATAAGTGAGTCAGAAGATTCCAAAATACGCACATTAAAGGAGAAAAAAGAATGGAAAAGAGTGAAGAAAGCCTATGTGATCTAAGGGATTCCATCAAAACACCTAACATTAGAAAAACCAGGGTTCCAGAAGGAGAAGAGAGGGATATGGGGCAGAAAATTTATTTAAACAAATAGCCAAGAACTTCCCAAACCTGGGGAGAAAAATGGACATCCCAAGTTCACAAGGTTAATAGTTCACTCTGTTTTCTCAATGCAAAGAGGCTTACTCTAAAACATGTTATAATGAAACTGTCATACAGCAAAAATAAATAATTCTAAAAATAGCCAGGGAAAAAAGATTATAACCTACAAAGGAACTTCCCTTAGGCTATCAGAAGATTTCCCAACAGAAACCCTACAGGCCAGGAGAGAGCAGAATCACATATTCCAAGTGCTGAAAGAAAAGAATTGCCAGCCAAAAACTATCTGGCAAAATTACCTTTCAAATACATAGGAGAGAAAGACTTTCCAAAACAGACAAAAGCTGAGGGTGTTCATTACCACTAGACCCCCCCCTTGAAAGAAATGCTGGAAGGAGTACTTCAAGCTGAAATGAATATATGCTAATCAGTGACATGAAAATATATGAGTATCTAAGACACTGGTAAGGGTAAATATACAGTCAGACTTGGAAAATCCTAATTCTGTAATAAGATGGTATGTTAACCACTTAACTATACTGTAAAGGTCAAAGAGTATCAAAAATAATTATAGTGACTATAATTTGTTAAATAATGACATCAAAAATATAAAATGGGGTAGCCTGTGTAGACAACTGAAGTTAGGTTGCTATGAACTTAAAATGGACTGTTTTATCTATGCAATGTCTTATGTAAGCCTTGTGGTAACCACAAACCAAAACACCTAGAGTAGATGAACAAGAGATAAAGAAAAGGGAAACAGGCATACCAAAATGGAAAATGCCAATTTACAAAGGTAGGCAGAAACAGAGGAAAAAGAAACAATGAAAATACAAAGCAACCAGAAAACAATGAACCGGATGGCATTACTAAGTCCTTACATACCAATAACAACTCTAAATGTACATGGACTGAATTCACCGTCGAAAGATGCAGAGTGGCTGGATGGGTGAAATATCAAGACCCAACTATATGCTACCTACAAGAGATTCACTTCAGCTTTAAGGACACACACAGGCTCAGAGTGAAAGAATGGAAAAAGATGTTCCATGCAAGTAGAATCGAAAAGAAAGTGGGAGTAACTCTATTTATTACAGACAAAATAGACTTTAAGCCAAAAATGGTAACAAGCATCAAAGAAAGTCAATATATAATGATAAAGGGGTACATTCATCAAGAAAACAACGTGTGTGTGTGTGTGTGCGTGTGTGTACACACACGCACACACACATGCAAAATCAGAGCACCTGAATATATTCAGCAAATACATATCTGGTGGGGGAAATACATGACAATCCAATAATAGTAAAGGACTTAAGCACCCTACTTTCAGCAATGAACAGATCGTCCAGACAGAAAATCAATAAGGAGACACGGGACTTGAACCATATATTAGGCCAAATAGACCTAACAGATATTAAGAGAACATTCCATCCAACAGAAGCAGACTATACATTCATCTCTGGTGCACATGGAACATTCTCCAGGATTGACCATGTGGGAGAACACAAGATAAGTCTCGGCAAATTTAAGAAGATTGAAATTATACCAAGTATCTTTTCTGGCCATATGGTATGAAGCTAGAGTTCAACAAGAGAAAAGCTGGAAAATCTACAAATATTAGAAATTAAACAACACACTCCTGGATAACAAATTGGTCAAAGAAGAAATTTAAAAAATATCTCAAAACAAATAAAAATGGAAACACAACATACCAAAATCCATGGGATGCTGTAAAAGCAGTTCTGAGAGGGGGTTTATGGTGATAAATGCATACATTAAGAAAACAGATCAAATAAATAACCTAAATTTACACTTCAAGGAACCAGGAGAAAAAAGGGACAAACTATATTCAAAGTTAGCAGAAGGAAGGAAATGACAAGGATCAGAATGGAAATAGATGAAACAGAGACCAGAAAAACAATAGGAAAAAAAAATCAATGAAACTAAGTTGGTTTTTTGAAAAGATAAATGAAACTGACAAAACTTTAGGTAGACTAAGAAAAAAAGAGAGAAGACTCAAATAAAATCAGAAATGAAAGAGGAGATATTACAACTGATACTCCAGAAATACAAAGGATCATAAGAGACTACTAAGAACAATAATATGCTAACGAGTTGGGTAACCTGGAAGAGATGGATAAACTCCTAGAAGCACACAACCTGCTCAGACTGAATCAGGAAGAAACAGAAAATCTGAACTAACCAATAACTGGTAAGGAGACTGAATCAGTAATCAAAAATCTCCAAATATAGAAAACCCTGGACCAGCTGGCTTCACTGGCAAATTCTACCACACGTTTAGAGAAGAATTAATGTCAGTCTTCCTCAAACTTGTCCTATAAACTGAAGAAGAAGGAATACTTCCAAACTCATTTTACCAGGCCAGCATTACTCTGACACCAAAGCCAAAGAAAAGAAAACTATAAGCCAATATCCCTGATGAATATAGATGCAAAAATTCTCAACAAAAGATTAGCAAACGAAATTCAACATTACAGTAAAAGGATTATACACCATGACCAAGTGGGATTTATCCCTGGGATGCAAGAATGGTTCAACATACACAAATAAATAAACACACACTACATTAACAGAATTAAAAATAAAAATTATACAATCATCTCAATAAATGCAGAGAAAGCATCTGACAAAATGCAACATCCTTACATGATAAAAACCCTCAACAAATTGGGTATTGAGGGAACATACCTCAATGTAATAAAGGCCATATACGACAAATTCAGGGCTAACATTATACTCAATGGAGAAAGACTGAAAGTTTTTCTTCATTTAGTATCAGGAACAAGACAAGGGTGCCCACTCTCACCCCTCTTAATCAATATAGTACTGGAAATCCTAGTTAGAACAATTAGTAAAGAAAAAGAAATAAAAGGCAATAAAAGGCATCCAAATCAGAAAAGAAGAAGTAAAATTACCTCTGTTTGCAAATGATATGATCTTATATCCAGAAAATCCTAAATACAAAGCCCCCAAATTGTTGGAACTAATTAACAAATTCAATAAAGTTGCAGAGGTCAAAATCAACATACATAAGTCAGTTGCATTTCTACATATTAACAATGAAACATATGAAAAAAAAATAAAACTATCCCATTCACAATAGCTTCAAAACAATAAAATACTTAGGAATAAATTTAACCAAAGAAGTGAAAGATCTTTACAATGAAAACTACAAGACCATGATGAAAGACGTTGAAGAAGACACAAACAAATGGAAAGACATCCCATGGTCATGAATCAAAGGACAATACTGTTAAAATGTCCATACTACTCAAAGCCATGTACAGATTCAACACAATCCCTATCAAAATTCCAATAGCATTTTTCATAGAAGTAGAAAAAACAAGCCTAAAACTTGTATGGAACCACAAGAGACTTCAAATAGCCAAAGCAATCTTGAGAAAGAAGAAGAGTCAGAGACATCACTCTTCCTGATTTCAAACTTTTCTACAAAACCATAGTAATTAAAACAGTAAGGTACTGGCAAATAAATAGATACATAGACTTACGGACCAGAAAGAGAGCCCAGAAATAAACCTCTGCATTTTTGATCAACTAACATTTGACAAGGGAGCCAAGAACGCTCAATGGGGAAAGCACAGTCTCTTCAACAAATGGTGTTGGGAAAACTGGATAACCACATGCAGAAGACTAAAACTGGACCCCTATCTTACACCACTCACAAAAATGAACTCAAAATGGATTAAAGACTTAAATGTAAGACCTGATACCATAAAAATCATAGAAGAAAATATAAGAAAGAAGTTCCTTGACATTGGTCTTGGCAATGATTTTTTAGACATGACACCAAAGTTCAACAAGTATGACTATGTCAAGCTAAAAAGCTTCTGCAGAGCAAAAGAATCAAAAAAAAAAATGAAAAGGCAAACGACAGAACAGGAGACAGTATCTTCAAACCATATATCAGATAAGGGATTAATATCCAAAATATATTAAAAACTCATATAACTCAATAATAAACAATTTGATTAAACAATGGACAGAGGGACCGAATAGACATTTTTCCAAAGAAGACATCCAAATTGCCAACAGGTATGTGAAAAAGATGCTCCACATCATTAACCAGGGAAATTTAAATCAAAAGCACAATGAAATAACTCACTGATATCAGATGATGACACCTGTTAGAATGGCTATCACGAAGAAGACAAGAGATATGTGCTAGTGAGGATGTGAAGAAAAGGGGACCCTTGTGCACTGTTGTTGGTGGGAATGCAAAGTGGTTTGGCCACTATGGAAAAACAGTATAGAGGTTCCTCAAAACATCAGAACTAACCTATGATCCAGCAACTCCACTCCTGGGTATGTAGCTGAAGGAAAGGAAAACAGGATATCAAAGAGATATGTGCACTCTCATATTTACTGCAGCATTATTCACAACAGCCAAGATATGGAAACAACCTAAGTGTCAACGGATGAATGGATGAAGATGTGATACACACACACACACACAATTTTTCAGCCATGAGAAAGGAGTAAATTCTGCTATTTGCAACAACACTGATGCACTGTGAGGGCATTATGGTAAGTGAGATAAGTCAGATGGAGAGAGACAAATATTCTATGATCTCATTTATATGTAGAATCTATAAAAGCCAAACGCTTAAAAACTGAGAGTAGAAGAATGGTTACCAGGGAATGGGGGACTTAGGGAGATGTTGTTTGAAGGTACAAACTTGCAACCAGTAGATAAATAAGTCCTAGAGATCTAATGCGCACCACAGTGACAACAATACTGTTTTATAAAGTTGCTAACAGACTAGGACTTAATTGTTCCTACCACAAAAAAGAAATGATAATTATGTGACATGATAGGTGTTAGCTAATGCTATGGTGGTAATCATTTTGCAATATATAAATGTATCAAAGCAATATGTTGGACATCTTAAACAACGTTATGTCAGTTATATCTCAATAAAAAGAGGTACCTGAATCCAACAACACATAAAAAAGATCATACACCACGACAAAGTGGGATTCATCCCAGGTTCACAAGGATGGTTCAACATATGCAAATCAATCAATGTGATATGTCATATCAACAAAAGAAAAGACTAAAACCACATGATCATCTCAATAGATGCAGAAAATGCATTTGACAAAATTTAACATTCATTCATGATAAAAACTCTTACAAAAGTGGGTAGAGAGGGAACATATCTCAAGATGATAATAGCTATTTATGACAAACCCACAGCCAATGTAATACTCAATGGTGAAAAGCTGAAAGCCTTCACGCTAAAATCTGGAACAAGTCAAGGATGCCCACTCTCACCTCTTCTATTCAACATAGTACTGGAAGTCCTAGCCATAGCAATCAGACAAGAAGAAGAAATAAAAGGTATCCAAATTGGAAGGGAAGAGGTAAAGCTGTCATTATATGCAGATGATATGATACGATATATAGAAAACCCTGAAGACTCCACACGAAGACTACTAGAACTGATAAACGAATTCAGCAAGGTAGCAGGATACAAAATTGACATTCAGAAACTGGTTGGATTTCTTTACACCAATAATGAAATATCAGAAAGGGAATGTAAAAAAAAAATCCCTTTTAAAATCGCACCCCCCAATATAAAATACTTAGGAATAAACCTGACCAAGGAGGTGAAAGACTTACACTCTGAGAAGTATAAAAACACTGATAAAGAAAACTGAAGATGATTCAAAGAAATGGAAAGATATCCCATGCTCTTGGATTGGAAGACTTCATATTGTTAAGATGGCCATACTACCCAAAGAAATCTACCGATTTAATGTGATCCCTATCCAATTACCCATGACATTTTTCACAGAACTAGAACAAATAATCCTAAAATTCATATGGAACCATAAGAGACCCTGAATTGCTAAAGCAATCCTGAAGAAAAAGAAGAAAGCAGGAGGCATAACCCTCCCAGACTTCAGGCAATACTAAAAAGCTTCAGTAATTAAAACAGCATGGTATTGGCACAAAAACAGACTTAGGGATCAGCGGAACAGAATAGAGAGCCCAGAAATAAACCCACACACACCTATGGTCAATTAATTTTTGACAAAGGAGGCAAGAACATACAATGGAAAAAGGTCTCTTCAGCAAGTGGTGTTGAGAAAGTTGGACAGCTGCATGTAAACTGATGAAGTTAGAACACATCCTCTCACCATACACAAAAATAAACTCAAAATGGCTTAAAGACAAACATAAGACAGGACACCATAAATCTCCTAGAAGAGATCATAGGCAAAACATTCTCTGACATAAATCATACCAATGTTTTCTTGGGTCAGTCTCCCAAAGCAATAGAAATAAAAACAACAATAAACAAATGGGACCTAATCAAACTTACAAGCTTTTGCACAGCAAAGGAAACCATAAACAAAATGAAAAGACAGCCTACAGGCTGATGCAGCCAACAAGGATTTAATTTCCAAAATATACAAACACCTCATACAACTCAACAACAAAAAAACAAACAGCCCAATTGAAAAATGGGCAGAAGAACTAAACAGACATTTCTCTAAAGAAGAAATATAGATAGCCAATAGGCACATGATAAGATGCTCAACATCGCTAATTATTAGAGAAATGCAAATCAGAACTACAATGAGGTACCACCTTAAATGTGTCAGAATGGCCATCATTAAAAAGTCTACAAATAACAAATGCTGGCGATGGTGTGGAGAAAAGAGAACCCTCCTACACTGCTGGTGGGAATGTAAGCTGGTGCAGCCACTGTGGAAAACAGTATGGAGGTTCCTCAGAAAATTAAAACTGAATTACCATATGATCCAGCAGTCCCACTCCTGGGCATATATCCAGATGAAACTATAATTCAAAAAGATACATGCACCCCTATTCATAGCAGCACTATTCACAATAGCCAAGACATAGAAACAACCTAAATGTCCATCGACAGATGAATGGATAAAGCAGATGTGATGTATATATACACAATGGAATACTACTCAGCCATAAAAAAGAATGGGATAATGCCATCTGCAGCAACATGGAAGCAACTAGAGATTATCACACTAAATGAAGTAGGTCAGAAAAAGAAAGACAAATACCATATGATATCATTTATATGTGGAATCTAAAACATGACACAAATGAACCCATCTCTGAAACAGAATCATGGACATAGAGAACAGACTGGTGGTTGCCAAAGGTGAGGAGGTTGGGGGAGGGGTGGAATGGGAGGTTGGGGTTAGCAGATGTAAGTTTTTATATATAGAATGGATAAACAACAAGGTCCTACTGTATAGCACAGGGAACTATATTCAGTATCCTGTGATAGGACTTCCCTGGTGGTGCAGTGGTTAAGAATCCACCTACCAATACAGGGGACACAGGTTCGAGCCCTGGTCTGGGAAGATCCCACATGCCGCGGAGCAACTAAGCCCGTGCGCCACAACTACTGAGCCTATGCTCTACAGCCCATGCGCCACAACTACTGAGCCTACACTCTAGAGCCCACGAACCACAACTACTGAAGCCCACATGCCTAGAGCCCGTGCTCTGCAACAAGAGAAGCCACCGCAATGAGAAGCCTGTGCACCGCAACGAAGAGCAGCCCCTGCTCGCCGCAACTAGAGAAAGCCTGCACACAGCAACGAAGACCCAACGCGGCCAAAAATAAATAAATAATTTAATTAAAAAACTATCCTATGATAAACCATAATGGAAAAGAATATTAGAAGAATGTATATACATGTATAACTGAATCACCCTGCTGTATAGCAGTAATTAAGACAACATTGTAAATCAACTATACTTCAATTAAAAAAAAATGCCATCAGAAAAATACCTAAAAAGATTGGATTTTAAACACTCACCAAAAGGGTGTTTTTTGGCCAAAAGCTTGGCTGTCAGTACGCTCAATGTATCAGCTAAATTCTTGGCCTACAGGAGGCATTTGGGGGAACTTAGCAGGGTGTTACGGGGCTCTGAACTACCACCGGCAGCAGCAAAGCTGCCATCTGGAAGGGGTATCTTTTGTTGATTCCTTATTTTAAACAACTGCTGTCCTCTGCCAAGGGCCAGCCCACATGGAGGCAGGCATCTGGATTCAAGTGTGTCCCTGAAGCAGGAGACAAGCCTCGGTGGGGTTGCTTGCTCATGTCAGCCCTGCCTGCAAATTCTAGGCAAGCGGACTCTCTGCAAGGGTGACTCCAGGCCAAAATGGGCACCTCTGGCTCTGCTTCCAGAGGCCCAGCTGCCTGACGATGCCAGGGATGTCCCCTGTGGCCTCAAAGGGCTGGTCCCTGAGTCTAGGCTGGTACGGGCTGGAGCAGCTGGGCCACACCAGGTGCCCAGGAATGGGCTGGCGGCCGGGATGGGAAGCAGGCTGCTCAACATCACATGAAAAGCCAAGGGCATTTCTGAACACTCACCTCTGCTTCCCATCCATCAGCATCTGACTGTTATCTGAGGTTACATTTTAATTCGTTCCTCATCACCATTTTTGTAATAAATTCAACACCAGTCACTGATCTCTGGTCAGTGATGAATATTCAATCTTCAAAATACGTTGTTTGGATGCTGTGCTAAGCAAGATGGGTTCAATTTCCTTCTGATTATTTTTTTTGGTACTTAAATTTATTTAATTTCCACTCTGTTTAAGTTTCCTTGTATTACAAGCCTCATTCTAGATCGCGGCTCCGCCTTCCTGTGAATAAGGTCTGTTGTACATGTGAAAAACACAAAGAAAAATGACACAATGCAAAAGCAGAAAGTAGAGCTTAAAGATAAGGGGATAATTAGAACACTGCTGAACAAAGGAAATCTAATGAAAGGGTTATGTGTGAAATGCATTGGCACGTTACTGTATATAGAAGTATGAACTTTTGCTACTTTTGTTTTCAATATTTTCTAGATCCTTCTTGCAAATGTATGCTACACGGAACAATGTAAAAACCTAAACCAATTCATATTTATAAGTTACCAACTTTACTGTCTGGTTACATTAAGATTAAGCAGTTAAATCCTTATTTCAGTCTCTGAAAGAAAAGGAACACTGAGTAACAAGGGCAGACACCACTGGCTAAGGACCGAAGGCCTCTTCTGATCCAAGCAGGGCTACTACAGTAGAGACCAAGGTGGCTGAATTTATTCCTTTGATCCTACGATGCCACTGAAGGAATCAGGGGTTGGCAAAGTCGGGCCTCCAGGGCAAATCTGACCTAATAATGGTGTTTGTAAGTCTTTTCATTTTGTTTTTTACACTGTTAAGTGGTTGCAAAAAAAATCTAAAGAATATTTTGTGACAGATGAAAATTATATGAAAAAGTTTTACTGGAACCCAGCCATGCTCATTCATTTAGATACTATCTGTGGCTGCTTTCAGGCTACAGTGACAGAGCTGAGTAGCTGTGGCAAAGACCATGGGACCCACAAGGCCTAGTCCTTTATGGAAACAGTCTGCTGGCCCTGGATTGGAAGGCACGCCAGGGATTCAGTAACAGCCTTGGGAGAACGGGTTTTGGTTGTTTGCTAAAATAAACAAAGCAAGTATAAGATGTTTCCTGATTTTAGAAATATTAAATGTGGGCAAAAGAAGTATATGAATCAAGTGATACGGTGGTGGCCAGATCTGGTGTTCCAAATATTATACAGATTCTTCAAGGCTTTAAAAAATGCTTTGGAGGGCTTCCCTGGTGGTGCAGTGGTTAAGAATCCACCTGCCAATGCAGAGGACATGGGTTCGAGCCCTGGTCTGGGAAGATCCCACATGCCTCAGAGCAACTAAGCCCGTGCACCACAACTACTGAGCCTGCGTTCTAGAGCCCGCGAGTCACAACTACTGAGGCTGCATGCCACAACTACTGAAGCCAGCATGCCTAGAGCCTGTGCTCCGCAACAAGAGAAGCCACTGCAATGAGAAGCCCACACACCACAATGAAGACCTAATGCAGCCAAAAGTAAATAAATAAAATTTAGGAAAAAAAAGGCTTTAGAAAGAATCCTTGTCCATAAAGGGGTTGAACTAGGGAACTGAAAACATTGCCCAGCTTAAAGGATCCAGAATTTGTCATTTAAATGGAGAGTTCCCATCACTCATGTCTTCCATTTTTGACCTTTGAACCTATAGTCACTGCAGTTCACATACATTTACAGTTGATTCCCATTATTCGTGGTAGTTATGTTCTATAAAGTCATTGCCAAGAGTGAGTCAGCGAATACAGAACCTTTGCTCCTAGGGATATAGAGGGTTAGGTTCCCACAAGCTACTGGTCACAACATTTTCATCAAACAAGTGATACATAACCTTGTTTTACGTGTTTCTGTTTAAAGACACCTTATTCCCATGTGTGTTGCTGATTCCTTCACACTGAACTCACGGCCAACAGCATTATTATAACTCATGCCCGAACGAAGATTATTTTCTCCATAAGTCACATCACAGCCTCCTTGCGCTGAAAAGCACAAGACAGTGTGTGAGCAGTACATCTGCGGACAATTTTAAACAGCAAAATCACCAACAAAAATGCAAAAAAAGTGCTTTCCTGGTGGCGCAGTGGTTGAGAGTCCTCCTGCCGATGCAGGGGACGCGGGTTCGTGCCCCGGTCCGGGAAGATCCCACATGCTGCGGAGCGGCTGGGCCCGTGAGCCATGGCAGCTGAGGCTGCGCATCCGGAGCCTGTGCTCCGCAACGGGAGAGGCCAAAACACTGAGAGGCCCGCATACCGCAAAAAAAAAAAAAAAAAAGACACTAAATAGTCCACCAAAAGGACACTTATTTACTGTACTGTGAAACCATATACAATTTCTAGTCCCATTAACCATGACAGTGATAAATAAAATCGATCCACTGGCATCTTCCCAGCCTTTTCAATCTCAGTCATTTAAAATGATTTTAGTTTTAAGGTTCCTTTACAGTGCATTGGTGTCTCTTGTTCCCTTCAGTCCTCACGCCCTGCTCCAATGAAGCTTTCTGCCTTTCCTACCCCTGCTTCTTCCACAGACACATTTGCACGGTGCACCACGGGCTACAAACTGCTCTTCACACTCAGCATCTCCTCTGATCAACATCTTAAAAAGATTATATTATGCCCGAGACAGGCTGCATCGTTTGTGGGGCTCAGTGCCAAATGAAAACTTGGGGCCCCTTGTTCAAAGTTTGCTAAGAATTTCAAGATGGTGACAGCAGACCATTAAGCCAAGAGGGGGGCCCTTTTACGTGCGGGGCCCCCGAAGTGGCAGCTAAGCTACCAGGAGCCATAGGGCTGACCAGGTGCAGGGCTGGCTCTGCACTGCCATCCTCCACAGGGGCTTCTCTCCCCTCTGCTCCTGCCTTCTGCGCCTGCCTCGCTCATGAACCAGGGAAAATGCACTTAATCACTCCCTGCCTTAATTCTTTTCTCTATAAACAGGGTAAAAAGAAATGAGTAAATATTACTATTATTCCCTTTTTATAGAGAAAGGAATTAAGATGAGGTGATGAAGTGTAAATAGTAGTATTTACTCATCCTTCCTTCACGGAGATATTAGAAGGCTTTAATGCTAGGACTTAGGAAGAAAGGCACTAGGTAAATCCCAGGCATTATATAGTTATTTTAATTGTAAGAGGAGGGATTTAGGCTGCCTAAGAGGGGGCGGGATTTATAGACACAGGTGTTAGACAATGAGATAGCTTTCCAAAATCTTCCCTAGACAGATTTCAGATTGGGAAGACTCCTGTACGTCAGATGTGATTTTCTATGAGCACGGCTTCCTGGACCCTCAGTGGATCTTTCTATCTGATGCTTTTTTTCCAGAAAGCCCACCCTATGGCATCATAAATCTCACGGGGTCAGGTGGAAATGGAATGCACATTTCCCTTAACGTCCCTGAAAAAGGCAAGGTCCAAGTTTCTCCCCAGCATCCTTACAGGACTTTCTTTTCTTACAGATTTTCAAAACTAGCTGTGAACAATGGCACATGTTCTGTGGGTATACTTATGAAACTTATGAAATGAATAACGAAGCCAAAGGAGTGGTTATCATAAGAAGAAAACGCTTCTTCCCCTCTCTTTAAATAAATTGGGATCAGACATAATCTTTAATTTTGCCAGTTAAGGATTAAAAGGAACAAACTACTGTCTCTTATCATTGTAAGTTCATAAGAGAAAGATTTTTCACACCAAGACAAAAACCCATGGAATGGGAGAAAATATTTGCAAATCATATATTGGATAAGGGGTTAAAATCCAGAATATATAAAGAATGCCTACAACTCAACAAGAAAAACACCAATTTTTAAAAATGGGCAAAGAAACTGGACAGTTCTCCAAAGAAGACATACAAATGGCCAATAGGCACATTGAAAGATGTTCAGTATCACTAATCATTAGGGAAATGCAAACCACTACCACAATGAGATACTACTTTAAAACCTGTTAGGATGGCCACTATCAAAAAACCCCCCAGCAAATAACAAGTGTTGGTGAGACTGTAACCCTTGTGCCCTGTTAGTGGGAAGGTAAAAATAACTGGAAAACAGTTTGGTGGTTCCTCAAAAAATTTAACATAGAATTATCATGTGAGCCAGGAATTCTATTTCTAGGACTATACCCCCCAAATTGAAAGTAGGGTCTCAAAGAGATATCTGCACACCCATGTCCACAGCAACATTATTCACAATAGCCAAGAAGTAAAGCAAGACAAGTGTCTGCTGGCAGATGAAGGGGTCAACAAAACGTAGTCTATACATATAGTGGATTATGATTTCCCTTGAAATGGAAGGAAATTCTGACACATGCTACAACATGGATGGCAATGGAGGATATCATACTAAGTGAAATAGGCCAGTCTCAAAAGACAAACACTGTATGAGTCCACATAGGTGAGGTACCTAGAACAGTCAGATTCAGAGACAGGAAGCAGAATCGTGGCTGTTCTGGTGCGGGGAGGGGAAGCAGGAGTTAATAGGTAGAGAGTTTCAGTTCTGCAAGATGAAGAGTTCTGGAAATTGGTTGCACAACAGTGTGAATGTACTTGACACTACTGAACTGTACAGTTAGAAATGGTTAAAGTAGTAAATTTTGTTTGTGTATTTTACCACAATTTTAAAAAATAAAAAGGAATGACGAGCTCCTGTTTTGAAGTTTGTTTCCTCATTTCTCTAAAGTCAAATACAACTGCATCTTAGAATGTGCCCGGGTGACGGATCAGCAGTTGGTAAGCATTGTCTTCAAGAGTCTAAACATTAGCCACTGAAAATATCTAAACGTTTTACATCAACCTTTGCCAAGGAGGTAAGGAAATAACCCAGGTTTTGCATTAAGTCAGCTGCAGAAAACCATGAGCAAAGACCAAAGGAGATCAAGTCCTGTGGCTGTATGTGGAAATCAACTGTCCTTGTAATTACGGTGTGATGTGAAGGTGATGGGTGAGAAAGGACTCAGGACCAACATTACTGATAAAATCATGACCTGAAGCACAAGGCCAGCTCTGAAGCATCACGGCTCCCTCTGATGCCGAAATCTCATATCTGATCTATAGCTCTTCAACGCCAAACACTCACATCCATCCCTCCATTCACCTACCCATCTATCCACCTACCTACCTATGTGTCTGTCTGCCTGCCTATCTAATCTATCTATCTATCTATCTATCATTTATCTATAAATAGTACATATACATGTATTAATATATAGTACATGTATATAATATATAATAAAGCTTTCACTAATTCAAAACTACGTATACACGGGTCTAGGTCCATAGCAAAGTTTGTCTGGGGGTTATTTATAAAGATAGTTTGCTACGCTACTGTGATTTCTTCACTGTATCTAAACACAAAACTTTGCAAGTTCACTCAACCACGTTCAAAATGCTCCTTTTACATACCTGCCATCACATCAGAGAAAGACTTATAGTTCTATTTTATTAAAGCAGTTTTACTAAAGGGCTTTACCAGACAGCACCTTGACCTTTTCAAAGCTTCCTGCAGCCCCTGGTGGCTTTGTGGTTTCCGGCAGAGTTACTGGAAACCTAGGTGAATCAATCAGCTATTCCTCACAAAAACCTCCTCGTTGCTATGGCTACTGAAGAGTTTTCAGACTTTCTGTGAACTGACCTGTCTGCAGTCTCTGCCCCAACGTTTGCACGGGGGGGACACACGCTTTTCTGGCTTGTCCCCCGTGTCCCTCTTTTTGCCTTCTTATCTCACCTCAGCAGCAGCTCCTGCCCAGACTCTCTGCAGGCGCCTTCCTGGTTTTGGTCCCTTGGTGGTTCTCTTCCTCCGGGCTTGGTTCTGTCCACCGTATGGCCACACTGATGTCCAGGCAGTTCTGTCGAGCCCTGGGCTTCAGTGACCACCACGCGCTGTACCTCCTCAGGTAGTATCAGCACTTTGCTTCCTCATCTCCATGGAGCCCTGAGCTCGCCTGACATTTCCCCGGGACTCCTCAGGGCACCTCAAGTCAGTACATCTAAAACACCCTTATCTTCTCCACTCACAAAGCGCCTCCCCTGCGTCCCCTCGCCCAGTGCTGGTGCCACTCCATCCACCAACCTACGTCCGAATCCACCAACCTACGTCCGAATCCTGGGGGTCGGTACGCGGGCCTCTCACTGTTGTGGCCTCTCCCGTTGCGGAGCACAGGCTCCGGACGCGCAGGCTCAGCGGCCAGGGCTCACGGGCCCAGCCGCTCCACGGCATGTGGGATCTTCCCGGACCGGGGCACGAACCCGTGTCCCCTGCATCGGCAGGCGGATTCTCAACCACTGCACCACCAGGGAAGCCCTGGGGGTCCTCTTAGATCCGCTCCCTCCTCTCTCTCAACCTCTCCGTCCTATCCACCACCAAGAACCATCCATCCCACCACCTGAATATGTCCTAGGTCCCCCTACCCCTGCTCTAACTTAGCCCCCAGCCCCCATCTCTTACCTGCACCACTGCACCAGCATCCTAACTGGCCCTCTGCTCCTCTTCTAATAGACTTTCCAGATCAGTACTGTCAATATGACCAACTGCCCTGCCCAAGATGATGGCAACTGGGCACATGTGGCTGCTTGAGCACTCGAAATGTGGCTAGTGTGACAGGGGAACTCAATTTTCAATTTAACTAAATTTACAGGTCAAGAGCCACACATGGCCAGTGGTTACCACATTGGAAGGAGCGGCGCTAGGCTCCACAGATGTGCTCAAAATCTCTCAGTAGCTCCCTCAACATGGTTTTACAGGTCCTTTCATTGTCTCCATCCTTATTTTTCTCCATTCCTTGGATACAATGAAATTCTCCATTTCTCAAAAATCACCATGCACCCTTCTCCTTTGGCGTAATAACTCCTTTGGTTTCGGTGAGCTTCCCTCTGTCTGTCTGGTCAACTCCTACTTTGCCTTTGGGGCTTCCATCGTCTGCTGCCCTGGCCCATCTCCACCCTGCCACTTCACCTTCTGGATGCCCGCCCCAACCCCGCCGGCCCGGCCCATGGGCTTTCCAGTCCACCTCGAGCACCCAGCACTCTGCATTCTAATTCCCAGTTTACCTGTCTACTCTATTCCCCCATCGGACCGCACACTCGGAGGGCAAGGGCCTAGTCTCCCTGGCTACTGTTGTATCCTCAGCAGCAGCACAGTGCCTGGCCCGGTGGTGTCTGCCCGCCCCGGGCCCTTTGACACTGTCTTTCACAATGATTTTTTGGATGTGACACCAAAAGCACAAGTGACAAAGGCAAAGCTCAATGAGTACGACTACATCAAGCAGCAGCCTCCTGGGGCACCTACAGGGTAGCCTGGAGAAGCACAACTGTGATCGGAAACACAACTGAGCAGCAGTAACCTTAACCATCAACATGGTGAACAAAGGAGGTACAACACGCAAGGACACCCTTTGTATCTACAGGCAGTTGCATCTTCCAGCTGGGCTTTGTGGCCCCAGCTACCAGTGCATGAAACACACCAATCCTGGAACTGCCTAGACCTTTTCACACCACACACCCAAAGTCATCCTTTCCCTATTTATCCACTGGCACAATTCACCCAGGGCAATGCAGTCTGAACTCTGCTATACCCTTTTTTTTTTTTTTTTTTTTTTTGCGGTACGCGGGCCTCTCACTGTTGTGGCCTCTCCCGTTGTGGAGCACAGGCTCCAAACGTGCAGGCCCAGCGGCCACGGCTCACAGACCCAGCTGCTCCGCGGCATGTGGGATCTTCCCGGACCGGGGCACAAACCCGTGTCCCCCACATCGGCAGGCAGACTCTCAACCACTGCGCCACCAGGGAAGCCCTGCTATACCCTTGAAGTGGGAAATTTGTAGAGGCAAATGCAAAAATAGGGCTGCAGAGAGAGACGCCGTGAACCATTAATACCTGTCCCATTGGTTTCACCAACTAGACAAAGAGTAAGATCTGCCCGGTCAATTACTCGATTAATTTGAAATCTTTACCTATGAAGATTTCTTTTCCCGGACAAGTGGGTCTTTGCCCCTCCCTCGTGCTCTGAAAGATAAGGCTTTGCTCACTTTGCTGACTCTGGCGATAAGCAAATCTGCCTTTATTTAGAATCTTTCTTAGTCATGGTCTCGTCAAAGAAGAAGGCCGTGTAATACCGCCAACAATCATATCACAGGGGCAAGGGTTTTCATTCACCAACATCCATCTTTCCTGATGGTGACCTCACAGCAATCTGCCCTTGTCTCCATCACCAAACACCTTCCATCCCATCTGTGAATCTGAAAGTGTCTCAAGCACACCCAACACGTTCTAGCAACACCAGCCTCCCCTGGTAAGTGGCAGCACACGTAGAGCACCAGGACCGGAAGTGCCTCGAAAAGGCTTCTATACTGACCTCAGTCTATGTGATTCGCGACTAGGTGACTGCCCCACCCTGTAGAATGGCCTTTCCTGCTCATGTCCCTGCTTGATCTTGCCAACTTTACACTGTCACCCCCTTGAAGGCTCTGCCATGTGCTTGTCTGAGTGTCTCTGGGCTGAAAGTAAACTAAAACTGCCTGATATATGATGCTCTTCGGTGGTGCAGAGACAGGGTTTTGGGAAACTCAAACACAGTCTTGGAAAAGGGGAAGCGGAGGGGCGCTGTTCGGTGCCTGTTACCTGTGGACTCCTCAGTACCTGTGTTATTTCATGCGCTTCTAAAAATTTCCTACAAGATGGGTAGGAAATTATTATTATTCCCATAATAATAATAATTACTATTCTTCCCATTTTACAGCCGAAAAAACGGAGGGCCAAAAATTTAGGCCAAGTGCCCAAGTTTACTGAGAGAAACGTTGGTGGAGCAGCAGAGGCCATGCTCTATCTGCTGTCTCCAGTGGTCACAATTCTGTGGCAGATTCCCATGCGGGCCTTGGAACTTTTCTCGAGGAGATACTGACTGTAATGACGTGAAACAGAATCAGACGTCAAAGCAGCAGACAGCCCAAATGGTGGATCCACCCAACCTGGGGGCTGGCATGCTTCAGTGTGCGGGAAGAAATAGATCTGCATTGCCCTGAAAACCACCTCGAGCGTGGTCATGATGGAAACTGCCACTATCACTGCTGGATGCAGAAGCACCCGCTCGTTAAATGAGCAATGGGGATCTCAAAATTATTCGTTAATAGATCCAGCTGCTTGCAGCGATGGCTCTTTTGTTGATGATCATGAAACTGAAACGTAATGCCCTCTCCACGGAAAGCAGGGAGTCTCCCAGTGGGCACTCAGGGAGGTACTGTATCACCAGATGTTCTGCTCCCATCTCGTCTGCATCCCCCTTGCAGAAGGGAAGCTCGGCTCTGAGAGCCTGGCTGGAGGACAGCCACCTGGGCTGTGCAGCCTTCCCTCTGCAACCACAGAAAGCGATCACTCAGCAACAGGACCCTCTGGTCATGCCGAGGGACTTGCCGGTACCTGCCCAGGCAATGGGTAGGTTCTTAGCCGGGTTTAACGATCATCGGCAGAGATGAAAGCCCTTCCCCACCAAAGACGGCTCGGCTTATGGTGAGGTAGACCCAACATTTGGTTTTGGGAACTGCCAAACGTGCATGACATTTTAATATAACACCAGGTTCACTGCCTTCAAGATGTAACCCCATGCCTCACAAAAACAACGCATCCCAGAAGATGCCAGGGAAGAGCAAAATGAGACTGGAGAGCCGGAGAGCAGTGCAGCTATTTTCAATATACTCATTTTCTGATCTCCAGAGATGCAGCCCAGCCTGAAACCCAGCAGCTATGATCAGCCTGAAGCCCTCCTGCATCACGTGGGTGGCACAGAGAGTGCCAGTCAGTTAAGAGGGTTCCAAGCTGCCACTGGCTACCTAAGGACCTTGAGAAATCACTCTCTGGACCTCTGTCTCTTCTTCTACGAAAGAAAGATTCTCTGAGATGCCCCTACCCCACCACTGGAAGCCTTCCATGACCCCTGCCCAGCACAGCTGGCTCCTAGACCTTCTCGACAAGCCTTTCCAGCAACTCAGAATAAACATCAGTGAGCCCATGACTCATGGTGTGCTCATCTCTACAGAGCTCCCGGCCCGCCACCCTGTATAGTGCTGTCTGGTGGTCCTGAGCAGGCAGGAAGCCCCCCGTGGCCAGGTTTGGGTCTCTCCCACTAGTGCCCTGCCTGGTGCTTTTAGACACTAATGTATTTGTTGAATGAGATGAACCTCTTCTTCTATCAGAGCAAGTGGGATTCCTAAGGACAGGAATGGGAATAATGAGAATAATACCCAGCTTGTAGGGGGTTTTTAGAACTGCATGAAATAACATAGGTACTGAGGCATCCAAACCAATGTTCACCCCTCGGCTTCCCCTTTAGAATGGGATGAACCTCTTCCCCCATCAGGGTGAGTGGGATTCCTAAGGACGGGCATTCTGTTCCCACTTGCACCTCTGGTCCTAGAACATGGTAGGGGCTCAGTCACATGAACGAATGAACATGCGGGTGCTCTCAAAGGTCCCACTGCCCCTAGTTACCTTCTGCCTTGTATTACACTCTAGCTGTCTCTCTAGAATCTAAGCAGTCTGAGGGTTGGGTTGGTGTCCCACGTTTATTTTGTATCCTCTGCAATCTCATCAATTTTGCTAGGCATGAGGCACTCTGTAGGCTAGTGTGTAGGTGGAAATAAAGTCAATTACAACAGTATAACCTTGAAACTAGTTAACAGAGAAAGGGCAATTTTTTTGCCTCTAAGAAACACTAATATCATCCATTAATGTTTACCAGCTGTTCTACACACTGATAGTAACATAAATAGTCCCTGATCTCCATGAATGAGTGGAGGTTACCAACAAATTCATTAGAAACGTGCCTCTTACACTCACAGGAAATTAACTGCCATTCACAGCAATACCTAGAAAGTGACTAGTAATTCTCTGTTCTCGCTAGAATAAGGAATCTACATGCTTTACATATAACGCCCATTTACGATGCAAAAATACACCTATCCCGAGAAGCCTGGCCACAGCTGCTTTCTTTGAATCTTTTTTGGGGGGAAGATTGATGTTTGGAGGGCTTGTGATTCATGAAAGTTGCTGACCAGTTCAAATACTTAACTGCCAACCTGTTCTTTCAGAGAACGTTCCTTCCACGCACCTCGGCACTGCTCTGCCAACCCATGTGTGCACCAAGTGGGAGAAAACCATGCATCACGAGAGCTGTGTACACGTGTCCCCAGATCTAAGGATGTGAGTCCTGAGGGCTGCGTACTATGCACGCTATTTAAGCAAAACTTTGATTTACATGCACAGGGTTTGTTCGTTTGTTTGTTTTGCGGTACGCGGGCCTCTCACTGTTATGGCCTCTCCCGTTGTGGAGCACAGGCTCCAGACGCACAGGCTCAGCGGCCATGGCTCACGGGCCCAGCCGCTCCGCGGCATGTGGGATCCTCCCAGACCGGGGCACGAACCCGTGTCCCCTCCATCGGCAGGCGGACTCTCAACCACTGCACCACCAGGGAAGCCCAGCACAGGGTTTTTGTTTGTGTGACCCTTAGGAACACATGCTCTCTTTCCACAAGGTGACCAGAACGAGGCTCTGAGTACAGAGCCAGTCCTTCTGTAGCTCTTTGTTCCCTGGAAGAAAATTCTACAAATGTTGACTCTTTTATTTACTCTAATGAAAAAGCTGTAGGCAGTCTCAAGTCTGAGTAAGCGTGAATGTTAGAAAGGTCCCTCTAGACTTACAATGCATTTTTCAATGTTCTGTCTGGGATGGGAATATAAACAGAGCATTCAAGATGCTTCTGTTAGGCTACTTCTAAGGGCAAACAGTTTTGATTGCTTAAAATAAAGGTTTTAGAATTAAAGTGATTCCAGTGATTCCCCAAAGAATGTTCTCCTTCTAGCCAAAGTGGAGTAAGGTGGATTGGATTTACCCTTCCACCAGAAATAACCAAAAATACTCAGAAAAAAAATACATGAAGAAAAGGTTTTTGAGACACTACGTATCAGTCAATGAAGGACAATGATCTCTAGGAGAAAATGGAAGAGAAAAGCTTTGTGACATTGGCTTAGAGAAGGATTTCTTAGCTATAGCCAAAAACATAATTCATAAAAGAAGAAAATAATCAATTGGACTTTATTAGAATTCAAAATCCCTGCTCTGCACAAGACACTGTTAAGAGAATGAAAAGATAAACCATGGCCTGGGAGAAAATACTTGCAAGTCATATATCTTATAAAGGAATTGTTTCTAGAATATATAAAGGAGTCTCAAAACTCAACAATCTAATTACAAATGAACAATCCAGTGTTTAAAAATGAGCAAAAGAGGTGAACAGATACTTCAGCAAAGATGGTGAATAAGCACAAGAAAAGAGCATTAATCATGAGAGAAATGCAAACTAAAACCACAGGGAGACATCGCCACACAGCTATGAGAATGGCTACAACTAAAAAGACTAATGATACTGAGTGTTAGCAAGGATGTGGGACAATCTGAACTCACACACACTTCTCGAGGGAACGCACAATTGTCCAGTGACTTTGGAAGACCGTTTGGCGATCTCGTAAACAACGAAAACATACCTACCACATGACCCAGTCTTCCGCTGCTATTGACTCAAGAAAAAGAAAGCAATGTCCACACAGAGACGTATACACGATGTGCAGGGCAACTTTATCTGTTAGTAGCGCCCAATCTGGAAACAACCCAAATGTCCATCAATAGGTGATAGGACCGCTGAACTGTGAAATATCTTTATGATGGGACGCTAGTCAGCAATAAGTAGAAATGAAGTACTGATATATGGGAACAGCATAGATGAATCCCCAAATAATTACGCCAAGTGAAGGATGCCAGCTACCAAAGACTATCTACTGCATAATTCCGTGTATATGAGACACTAGCATATATAAACTAATCTACATTGCCAGAAAGCAATATGGAAAGCACCTAGGGAGTAGTAGGTAGCAGGAAAGCTTATGGATAAACAACAAGGTCCTACTGTATAGCATAGGGAACTATATTCAATATCCTGTGATAAGCCATAATGGAAAAGAATATGAAAAAGAATATATATATTTGTATAACTGAATCACTTTGCTGTATAGCAGAAATTAACACAACATTGTACATCACTTATACTTCAATTAAAAAAAGGCACAAGGAAACTTCTGGAGTGATGGACATGTTTGCTGTCTTGATTGTGATGATAGTTTCATGGGTGTAGACATGTGTCAGACTTCTCACATGGTATGCACTAACTATGTTTGATTTATTTTGTATCAATTATACCATAATAGAAAAAATACTAAAAAGACACTGATTTGCCTTGGGGGATTTTGCAGCAAGTCATCATTTATGATTTGGCAACGGTTCACTGAGTTCCTATCTTGTGCCAAGCACTGTGCTGCACTAAAAACAAGCCAGCAGAGGACGGTTTGACACCTTGACCCCTGGTGCAGCCTCCAAGGGTTTCCACTGTCCTACTGTGCTCAAGGCACAGAGATCCCGAAAGGCTGTGGATACACAGGTTTTAACTTCTATTGTCAGTCTCATTACATGTAAATTGCCTCAAAATGTATCATCTCTTTTCATATGCTGTGATAACACTTACACACTCATTTTGAAACTGCGCTGTGCCTGCCCAATCATTTGCACAAATGACAGAATTCATCAAGAGAGAATCACACCTGCTGTTCCTCCGCCCCCACCCCAGCTCCACTAAGAAGGACTTTCGAGAAAACCAACAGGAGCGAGTAACTGTGCTGCTTGTTCTCGGGGAGATGATCCTGCGCCACGGTCTAGTTTCCTTTACTTCCTCTTGTGAGGGCTGTGGATAGCACCGTTTGCTGTGTTCCCCACAGTCCTGTAGACCATCATTTCTTATCCCTGAGATTTTCTATTAAGCCATGCTTTTAGGCCACTAATAATTAGCAAAACTATCTATCGCTCTATTCACCTTGTGGAAATTTGACTCTTATTGTATGAAATGTTCAGAGAAAGCAAGGGCCAACGTGATACGCACAGGGTCTTCAGTGTGGAAACCCTGGAAAGTGACATTCTTTTATCAACCAACCCACAAGGCCATACCATTCCACTGGCATAAACAAATCTCTAAAGGATGAACCATTATTTCAGTAGTAATACCATTATAATATTGGTCATCAAGCCTGTCAACATTGCCCTTAACAATACAGAAGTACTTGAAAAGGGGTTTCCTACCCAAATTACATGGGCTGAACTTGGGCAATAAATTTTCCAGAAGAAAGTAGGAAAACCTTCCAAATATAAAAAAGCTAAATTAGCATGACCGTGTATAACTTTTTTTTGAGCCAGAACTAGAGAAACTGCTTGCAAAATGAAACAAGAAGCATATTTTAAGTGACATAACAAACCAAGTTATCCAAGTCAGTATTTTGTAGAAACTGCTAACCACCACTACATCTGTAATTGAATAAATTAGAAACCAGCTCAGAATTTACTTTCCACATTTACACAAGCCAAGAAAGGTGACTCCTACGAAGAATACTGAATATAAGATTCAAAATTTGGCAACAAATGAGATGATCCCAGCTGGCCCTGGACCACTAATAATGTTTTTGAAAGATTGGGTTATTAGATTAACAGTTGTAGAAGATGGACTCTATTTATGCAATGTTAAAGCAAACATTTTCATTAACCAAACAGTTCCTAAATTGCAAGCAGAAATGGGAAACTTGATCTGACACCTGTAGCAAATCCGAGGGCCCTCCCTGGCCCAGAGCTCAGGCTTTGCCACCATGGTGCACATTTCTCTCACACTCCGCTCAGGAGGGAAAAGAGCCACACTTTTTCCTTTACATGAAGTTTGTTTCAAAGGTATTCTGAAGAAACGCTTCTTTCCTCCTGAGTTTTCAACTCTTGCTGCCTCTCGTGGATAACTTACCCCTATTCTTCCCAAAGCCTCGAGAACTTTCTCAGCTCTCCAGTTGCTCTGGGTCCACAGTGTGTGGCTGTGGATCCTTCATTTAACAGGCACCAAGAGGCTCTACTTACATCATGCATGGAGTCCAGAAGCTTGGTCAGTTGGTAGAACCTCTGCCAGCTCTGCCCGGAATTGTTGGGACACTTCGTTACCATCTTCCTCAGTTCTTTGATGTAATTTGTCCTCATTTCTTCAAACGCAGCCTGGCTTTTGAGGCCATCCTTTGGAACTGTGTTGAAGGAATACCGACATGTAAGTTCCCAAGTTGGAAAACAGCTTTAGCGTCCTCATAGTCAAATAGCTTAGACTATTTTGAGGTCATGAGGCTCACACTTTGAGATTGATATTGAATCTCAGTGATTACATAGATGAATAAACATGGCAGCTGTATGACGGTTAACCTTTGTACACACACATATACAAAAGAATAATAACTGGTTTATTGGGTGTATGTTATAATGCACTTTGTTTATATTAGCTTGCTTAATCTTGACATCAGTCTTACGACATAATCATTATGTTATTCTCATTTTACAGATGTGGAAACTGAAGACTGGAGGTTTAATCACTTGCACAAGGACACGATAAATACATGGTAGAGGAAGGGTATAAACTTAAGTCTGTCTGTTTCCAAAGCCTGTCTCTTAACCACAGTGCTATACTGTCTTGTGGTCTGTCATCAAAGTTTTTATGAATCCCAACTTGCCAATACCTCAGACATAGGAAAATATACTTTGATTTTCCAGGACAACTGGAAGAGCCACAGACAATCTAAGCTGGGGCTGGAATTAGAAAGCAGCATCTTCATATTCCAGTTCCAATGTCAAAGACACTCGGGGAAACCTGACATCTACCAGGGGCAAGACAGTGTGTGGCAAAGAAGCACTTCCCATCCTCTTTGTTCCAAGAGCACATGACCACCGAGGCACTGTCATGTGACTGCCCAGACCTGCTGGCAGGTCTGTGCACTGGCTTGTGTGTGTGACGGGTAACAAAACAGTGCTCTGCATACAAGGCAAGATCAAAAACTTTCGAAGAGAAGAAACCACATTCATCATTATCTTCGATAAGATAGAAAATTAAGGGTTATGTTTTCTTCTTTCTTTGTATGGAGTGGCTGGCTTTCCTAATGAAACAAAAAACATCTCACTAAAAATAATACTTTGAAATTCAGCACCTGGAAGGATACGAGTGTTTCTGTGACCTGAAAGGAGATGCTCTTTCCCAGGACACATGTGAACACACTTTATGGAGAAGGGGGTGCACCAGGGTCTGTGTTCTGCGAGGAGATGTAGGGCAGAGTGTAAGCTACAAGTGTCCCCTTTGAAAATCTACCTACATGTTTGCTTTTGTTCACTACAGCCAATATGTACTCATGCTTATGCTTTAACTCTGAAAAATCAAATCACTTAGAACTTTCCTTTTTGGATGATGAAGATAATAAAAACTCAACTTGTGATAATAGAGTCTGAAATTGCTCTTACTCTCACTTCTTAAGTGCACATCCTATTTGCTAATTTACAATAACTGGTATAAATAATAACTTACTTGGGCCATCAGCTCTTTAGAATGGCTGAATATGTTTTTGAGTGTTACATGTAACCCTGGGAGCAGGAATGCCACTGTTTCCAAATAAACCCTGTTGTCCTGTATAAAGATACAGATTATCTTGCAAATTAACTTCCCATATGATGTTAATAATCTTCTCCTTGAGTTTAATTGTTGAGGCTTTTGATTTGTCGTTTATCTAAGTCTATTGTTTGTGGGGAAAAAATAAATCCCTAGTGGCCACTGCACAAATTCCTGAGGCTGCCACAATATTAGTTGTGGTTTAAAATATTGGACATTCACGTTCAGAATTAAATATCATCCATTATGTGACAGTTTATTTTTCTTTGCAATTAAACCCTTGTTGTAAAAGTATAAAAAACGTAAAGCAGGATGGTAATAACCAGGACGTTAATAGTGAAACTACGGATCCACTTTCTACCAAAACTTTAATGTTAACCCAAAACGTTCCAAAAGAAACTGAAAGTTTGCAAGTAAGTGCCTACACTGTCCACCCACAGATAAACATTTATTTTTTACAAAGTTTCAAAATGTTATGGAGTAAACCTTTAGTTTTTCAGTATAGATACTCATGGATGTCATACCTTAAAAAATTATCTAAAATTAGAATGGAGTGAATACATTTCACAACTGTATTTCAATGCTATTTGGTATAGCTACTAAGATTAACCAAAAGCCTTCATATTTCTGATACCTGTGTTATCAAAATTCTCAAGATTATGAACAACTTGTATCAAATATTACTTGTATTTTACTGCTGTGACTGAAATATATTGTACCAGTTTCCCAGCCAGATATTTTAGAAGTTGAAACAAACCCACAAAAAAAGAGAACTTAGGCAAAACCTCAAATTTTGGAGGTCTGCCCGGATTTTCTGAATTTACTTATTAAATGCAGCAGGGCTCCTGGAAATCATCCAAAATCTATGGGCTGGAGAAGAGCAAAGAGGCAACTGGGTGGGAAGATGGTCTGCTTTCCTCTGTGAGCAAAAAGAACATGATCTTCTCTTGATGTCATTGCTTAGAAACTTTCCTGATACACTGGACATCAGGTGTGTCATTTAAGCTTCTAAATAAGAAGAACATTTTTCATACGTTGTATCACAGGTTAGCAAAATAGGCTTGCAGTAAAATAAGCTGCAGTTTAAGCTGCAGTAAAATTCTTTACTTCTGTTCTACTTTTTGATTTTGCTTTTTCTGCATCTACAAAAATCAGCCTTGAATGTACTGAGCTACTTGGAAGCTAATAAATTAATTCAGGGAGCTTCAAAGTGATATCAGAATTGATTATAGGCTGACTGATTAAATGGATGTAAAAGGATAAGACACCAATTACAAGGAGTGGTCAAAGTTTACGAAGGATTAGTATCACACGCATTTTAGAAAAAAATTAAATTATATCACCCATCTGATATATATATATATATATATATATATATTTTTTTTTTTTACATTTTTCTAAGAGTAATGGTTAGTGACATAGCTTGGAAAGGGGAATAAAATCACTGTCTCTGAATTTCAAGAGTACATTTCCAGGGAATTCCCTGGCAGTCCAGTGGTTAGGACTCCGTACTTGCATTGCTAAGGGCGTGGGTTCAATCCCTGGTTGGGGAACTAAGAGTACATTTCCAAGGTTACATTCCAGAAAGAATAAACTGGGAACCCTCAGAAACCTTGAGGAACACTGGAGCAGGGAGCTAAGCCTGGTTCCACTGACCCTGCGGATGAGGGGCTGCAAACACAAGCTCCTGGCTGTGGGCTGAGTGTACAGGGAGGAATGGAGGGACCGGTGGGGCCCGCGGTAAACTGGGGACAGCGTGGGCTGCCCTGCACAACTGGTCAGTGAAAATCAAACCAGACAAAAGGCCAAAAGCAACCTGAAAAGCCTTGCCGGCCAAGTGAAACACAGCTGGGAAGTGCTGACCTCACCTCCCTCCCACAGCCTGCTCTCCCTCCAGTCTCCCTGCTGCCCTCACCTGTCACGGCCCGCTTTCCACTTCCTGCTTGGGGCAGAGCGGGAATCGCTGCGAGTGAAGGCCAAGGCCCTGGGTTTGAGTCCTAACTCCCCAAGGAGGCTGCACAAGTCACACCTGCATGCCTCCATCCTGTCCACTTTAGAACGGAGGGCTACCCACCTTGCAGTGTTAAATCAGATCACAGATAAAAACACCTGAGCGGTGTTAAACGGAGGTGGAGCAGGTACGGATCCGCATCTGCCACTGCCCCCCTGCTTCCTGCTCTACCCGTCTCAGGCTCCAGTCTTCCCCAGACCCAATCCTCCCTGTTGGAAACAGCACCTCTTCTTATCCATTCCATCCTCAGCGCTTGGCATCTGCCACTGCCTCCCTGCTTCCTGTTCTACCCGTCTCAGGCTCCAGTCTTCCCCAGACCCAATCCTCCCTTGTTGGAAACAGCATCTCTTCTTATCCATTCCATCCTCAGTGCTTGGCATCTGCCACTGCCTCCCTGCTTCCTGTTCTACCCGTCTCAGGCTTCAGTCTTCCCCAGACCCAATCCTCCCTGCTGGAAACAGCACCTCTTCTTATCCATTCCATCCTCAGTGCTTGGCTGCTGATGCCACTTGCTTGCTCGTGACTCTACTGAAAACCGCCCCTTCTCCCAAGCTGCCGATTCCTGGACCAAGGGGAGGGCTGGCGGCATCCTGGATGCTCTTTTCAGCTTCCAGGTGGTCGCTCAACAAACTCTCCTCCTCTGAAGTCCTCGCCACTCACCCCGGCGTCCTCGGCATTCAGGACATTTCTCCGTTTTCTCAGTGGCCCACAGCGCTTGGCTCTGGGATTTCCTCTCCATCCTGTCTCTTGCCGTCATTCCCGGTCTCACCCTCATCTGATGGGAGCTTCCTCAAATTCCTTCCCCTCTGTTTGAAAAGGCCTGTGCCCTTGTCTGGGGAAGAAGCGCTCAGCATCCTTGACAAGGCTAATCCTGCCCTCCCTCGTCTCTTCTGGCACCGTCTGCCATCGACTTCTCTCCTCTCATGCTTGGTTCCGGGCGCCTAAAAAGGCTTCCCATCCATCTGCAAGTCCCTGGCTGTCTGGCACCTGCCTGATGCCCAACGGTCAACCCCACTAGGCTTCTGTCAGCATTCTCAGCTTTCCCTGGAAGTGATGCCATTAGTCATGCCGCTTGGGAAACCTTGAACTCTTGGCACCTTCCCAGTTCCCCGACCTCCCTGACAGTTCTGTCCCTGTCCCTCAGCCGCTGCAATCCTCCTTTCCAGTAGCTCAACGGCTCTTTCCTCTTCTTTCTGTGTCTCGGCACCCCACTCGCCATTGGACTTTCATTTTCTACAAGGATAATTGCGAGTTTATATCTTGATACCCAAACCTGTCTTCTGAGCTCGAGTCCCCCAGTTTCCCCCTCTTTCAGCCTCTCTATGAGAGGCTACCTCTGACAATTAGCCCATCCCAAAGAGAAGTCATTTTACGCTCCACAAAATCTGCTCCAAGTCCTGACGTGAACACATTTCTCTTCATGGTATCACTGCCATCTGAGTCACTTCGCTGCACTCAAAACCTAGGTCACTTCCGACCCAGACTATTTTTATTTCCCCTTCTTGTCAGTTGCCAAGGTCAACTCTGCAGTGTATCTTGAACGCGTTTGGTGCTGTCATCATAGCATCCACCATTATTTTCCAGGCTGTTATTTCAACAGCCTCACAGCAGGTCTCTAGGCTTCTAGTCTGGCTCAATTCTCTGTCTGGCTTGGCCTCTCTCCCTCCCTGTCCCATTCCCTCTCATCCAGTTTACTGTCAGATACATGTTCATAAAGCCATGAAGGATCCCTTTGGTCATGTCACCCGACTGCTCAGAGCCTTTGGTACCACGCTCCCCTGCTCGCCTAATAGACACCAGTTGTCTTCAACAGGTGGGAATCTTCCGGCCCAATCTGCATCCCAACCTAATTCCCCACTTCTCCCCAATCCAATACCACCTGACGTGCCTTGAAAAATTTAGTGGATACAGAAATGAGATAAAAAATTTAAAACATTAACAGGCAAAACAATTCCCGAGAACTAAGTGCTATTGCATGGGTCTGCTTCCCACCCCGCCACGCTCGCTCGTGCTGTGTTCCCCAGCAGGAAGGCCAGCTCCTGCCTCAGATTCAACCCCTCATCCTGGCAAAGCTCTCTGAGTTGCAGCTTCACCACGAATCCCTCCCTGATACCCAGAACTGAGCATGCGCTTCTCTTCTCTGAAGAGCCCCCTCTTTATCTCTATCACGGTAGATAATCCCTTTCCACAATGTATTAAAACTACCTTGGAATTTATCTTACGGTAAAACTCCCTGAGGGTGGAGACTGTGCCTCATTCATCCCAGTCGTTCCTGAATTGCCCAGTCCCACCATACACATAACAGACACTTAACAAATGAGATGGATGAAGGAATCAAGGCAGATGCTCTACCCAAAGCTTCACACTCTGCAAGTAACTTAGGTCATCCGACACCAAAGCCCTCCGCCCACCTCCTCCTATTTTTTTTTCATATCGACTCCCTGACCCTATAAATAGGCAACTCTCCTAAAGGGGAGATGATGTGACAATGTAGGAGAAGGGCCAGGTGGGTGTCAGTTTACTTGTGCTCAGCAGCAGCAACACTTTCATGACGGTGTATTCCTCAAAGGTGAGCTGCAGCCGGACAAACTGAAGGCTGATCTGGTGCATCCCCTGGCAAAGCTCATACATGGCAGACTGGTGCATCTTCTCTCTGCAAAGGAAAAGCAAAGACGTCTGAGAAGGCAATGTCCACAATCCGACCCAGACTGGCGGCCCAAGGCAGCCTGATGAGAGATCTGGGTCAGATCTCTCATTTGCTTTTGGCTTCAACATGGAGCAGAGGTGTACTTGCAAGGCAAGTCAGCTGCCTTGCACGGTGACTGGTAAATGGCTTACAGACCAACCCTGTCAGGCTGTTGACTCGTCCATTGGGAGAATGTGTCAGAAGCACCGAAACCAACCTTTCTCAAAGCGCGCCGTGATTTCATTTTACGTCAAGAGTGACAACAAGTGATGGTGGCATGTGTGATCGTGAGATTGTCCACCAAGCAGAGAAGCTGCTGTGATGTGGGGGGAAGCCTGGCGATGCCTGTTCCTCTTTGGCCAGTGATCCCAAGCACTTACTATTTGGAAGGGCTGTGTTAGATGCTGTGGATGCAGGACAGTGATGAACAGTCTTATTTCTACACGGACCCCTTTACAGAGGTCGTGAAACGTGTCCGTTAACTCTTTGCAGCAGCACATTTCAAAAGGGAAATCAGACAACATTTTAAAAGATTCCTCAAATGGAATCTCTCCAGTACAGGAAGAAAGTGATATGGGAGTTTGTGTGATACATACACGTGTCCATTTAAACAGCCAACCAAGCTACTTTCTCCGCCAAATTCAAGCGTTTCCATAAAAATCCGCATGCTTTTACGACAGAACTCATTATTTTCTCTTTCCGTGAGAAGGAAGTAAGGCATCATTTAGTTGTTCAGATGTTTTTCCTCAAAGTAATAATTCTTTTGGGAGGCCCTGGATAAGTACTCTGCTATGATGACCAGAATGAAATTAGTAAAAAAGAGTTTACTGGTGAGAACTGGGAAAGGACTTAACAAAGGCTATAGACACAGAAAAGGAGGTCACGATGGCTGATCTATTTCTATGAGTGACCGAACCAGGTGCGTGTCTGTAGCAAAGCAACCCTGCGATACCTCTTCCGGATGCACTCGTGGGTTCAAATGGCAAAAATCTCTTTTATCCCAAGTCTGAAAGACATTTGTAAAAAACCCATAATGGAACACATAGCATTTTGCTTGGTATTATTGCTATATGTCTCTCCCTTCCCATAACAGGCTAAGAGATATTGTTATCATTTTTTAAATTTATTTTTTTATTGAAGTAGAGTTGATTTACAATGTTGTTAATTTCTGATGTACAGCAAAGTGATTCAGTTATACATATATATATATAAATTCTTTTTTATATTCTTTTCCATTATGGTTTATCACAGCATATTGAATATAGTTCCCTGTGCTATACAGTAGGACCTTGTTGTTTATCCATCCTATATATAATAGTTTGCATCTACTAACCCCAAACTCCCAGTCTATCCATCTCCACCCCTCTCCCCCTTGGCAACCACAAGTCTGTTCTCTACGTCTGTGAGTCTGTTTCTGTTTTGTAGATATGTTCATTTGTGTTGTATTTTAGATTCCACATATAAGTGATATCACATGGTATGTGTCTTTCCAGGAGCTATGTTTAATTAAGGAAATATTTTTAAAACACACACACATACACACACAAACACACACACACAGAAAAATAGCAGGAGCCTATGGACCTACCATGCAGAATTAAGAATAAATGCTAATATTTTTGCCGTATTAGCTTTAGATCTTTATAAAATAAACACGGCCGAGTTGAGGCCCGCTCTGTCTCCCTCCCTGTTCCCATTCATCTTCCTCACTGAAGAAGTGAACCACTCACTTTGGGAGATTATTATTTCCTCTCAGATGTGTATCCTTTACACACACGTATGTATCCATAAAAACAGCACACAGTACTGCTTGGTTTTATGTAAATTTGAAAATAGATATGCATATCCTTCTGCAACTTATTTTTATTCAACGTTGTGATTCTACGACGTATCCATTTTCATACAGGTAACTCTAAGCAAGGACATTTTCCCTGCTGTGAGTTTCATCGGTTTGAATACATCACAGTTTACTAATCCATTCCACTCCGGACGGACACTTGGGTTTGTTTCCACTTTACGAGTATTACAGATGATGCCCAAGGGACATCCTTGGGCACTGCTCTAAAATACAGGACAAAAATAGAACTGCTGAGTCATAGATGTGTGCACATCTGCTGCTTTCATTCCAACCAGTAAGAGATGATATGTCCTTTTATTCCACATGCAATGAATACTTGTCATTAACCGATTTGAATTTTTTTTTTTTCCGCCATCTGATGGGGGTTGAAAGGGTTATCCCACTGTTGCTTTTATTTGCATTGCCATTATCACCAGCAGGCTGAAACATTTCTTCAAATGTTTTCTGACCATTTGGGTTTCTTCTTTGATGATTTGTCTCTTCATATCTTTATCCATTTTATTTAAAGCTTTTTCCCCCTCCTATCACTAATACCATCTTTATTCATAATATTTTTTGCCTTAAAAATTTTGTCTGATGATCTTTCCTTAGTTCCTCCCTCCCTCCCTCCCTCCCTCCCTTTCTTCCTTCTGGTCTCCTTCTTTTGCTGTCTCTTTAGAATTTGCCCCGAATGCCCTTTTAAAAAATCCCTTGTTTACAAAGTTCCCACATAATTATATATCACACATGTATCTTTTAAACAGCAAAAAGCTGGATTAAAAGAATCTGAGAGTCTTTGTATTATACTAGCTCAGTTTAATCTGTTTTCATTTATCATGATTACTAATATACTTGGCTATTTTTTCCACCATTCTAACTTTCTCCCCTCTTTTCGCTCTACTTTCCTTCCTTTTATTACATGGATCCAGCTTACAAAATTAAAAAAAAAAAACCTCTTGCTCATCTATTGGGATTTAGAAGATACACATTCTATTTTTACTCTTAAAACAATTATCAAGTTATGAACTTGCATACTTAAAAATCTAAAGTTAATCAATAGCTTTTCCATGAGAAACTGAAAAGATGTCGAGTACTTTATCTTTGGTCCACTGCTTCCCATCCTGCATCTTATTCCTCTTTAGTATTTAAATTTCAACTTGTTTTCAGATCACCCTTGAAATCAGTCTGTCTCTCTCTCACATCCACACCCCATGTCTGTTTAGAGTTACAAACATATTTCTCTCATCACCATTGCTTTTTGCACTCCACTCTGTACTACTGGGTTCAACTGGGTTCTTAGTTTGTTTTAACCCAAATGATCATCGGTCTCCAAGAAGCATTTTATTCTCCCCATGATACCAGCAACAACAACAAAAGCTAACATTTGTACAGTGCTTTACAATTTAAGAACTTCCATAGAGCTGGTCCCTACATCTCTGCAAAGTAGGAATTTGTGTTAATTCCCAGTTTTACACATGAGAAGCCTGGATTTAAGCTATCGGGGTACAAACTCATATATATATTTGTAATTCTTTCAGCAGCGGTCAGTTGCTGAATGTTCAAATCTTTCAGTCTTGATATGTTTGAAAATGTCTTTATTTCACCTTTATTCTTGAATGATAGTTTTAACACATTATAGATTTCTAGTGTGACGGGTAATTTCCCTCAGTACTTTGAAGATACTATTCCATTACACCTGGTCCTTCACTACTGCTTTTGGGAAATTTCTTGTTAGTCTAACTGTCATTCTTTTAAAGGTAGGGAATTTGCATCTTCTCTTTGGTAGCTTAAAAAATTTTTCCTCTGTTTATATTTTTAAATTAAAAAATTTTTTAAATTAATTAATTATTTTATTTTTGGCAGTATGCGGGCCTCTCACTGTTGTGGCCTCTCCCGTTGCGGAGCACAGGCTCCAGACGCGCAGGCTCATCGGCCATGGCTCACGGGCCCAGCCGCTCCACACGGCATGTAGGATCTTCCCAGACCGGGGCACCAACACGTGTCCCCTGCATTGGCAGGTGGACTCTCAACCACTGCGCCACCACGGAAGCCCCTCTGTTTATTTTTGATGTCTGCAGTTTTAATATGAAGGACGGAGGTGCAGACTGATTTTTATTTCTCTTGCTCAGGACTCAATGTCCTTATTTGACTTGAAGATGCAGGTATTTCTTAAGTTCTGAAATGGTCTTAGATATTGTTTCTTCAAACATCATCCCCACCCCATTCCTGCTATTTTTCCTTTTTGAACACCTGTTAGCAGTGTGTTGGACCATCTCACTGTCTTCCACATTTACCTCCCTTTTATATTTTCTTTTTATCTGTCTGTACTGCATTCTAGATAGTTTTCTCAGATCTATTTTCTAATAATTTTTTTTCCTTTTCTGTGGGCTAATCTGTTTAATGCCTCCAGTGTTTTCATTTGGATGTTTTTAGTGCCTGGGTGCCTAGAAATGCTCTATTTGGTTCCTTCTCAAACACTTCTGTTATTTTCCATGACAGACTTCTTACTTTATGGTTACTACATCCCCTTCCTCTAAATTATACCTTACCTATTCTATCTCTAACTACTTTTAACATGTTTATTTTACAGTTTCTTTCAAATGTTTTAAATTCGTTTTTTGGGGGGATGCTCATATGCCTATCTAACATGCATTATTTTGGTATATATTGTTTTCTAGGTGAATCCCAGGGGCGCTGTCTTGTGGAAGGGACTCTACAGGAAGTTTCAGCATTTATAACTATCAGGGTACAAGCATTTCACCGGATCTGCCAGTTTTGATGCTAATTTCTCAGCTTAAATGCTTTTTGCGAGACTGCATTGTTTAAATTTTAGACTCCACACTTGATGTGGTGCAGGCTTGTATTTCTTATTTCTTTCAGCTTCCTTGCTATGTCCCTGGGCTGGCTGGCTTGCTGGGTTTTACTGTCCTTGTTAGTAGACAGTGAAATCTTTGCAGAGCCTGGCTTTTGGCAGGGGGCTCCATTTCATGCCCTGGTCTTGCTGGAGTCTACATTCTTGCGTCCTGTTCCTGTTTGTGCTCTAATGCACATCCCTAAGGCATCTTTCTACAGCCAATAGTCTGTGGGCCACGTGTAGCTTTAACTCCAAGTTAAACCACTCTAGCTGTGAATTTCCTGTTCTTAGACCTGTTTTTTTTTCTTTTCTTTTGAACTTGGTTATATAATTAAGATTTTTTTTAATGCAAAATTTCTATGTGTTCAGAGGGGGAAAAAGGCTCAGTTCACTACCACCATTCTGATTGCTAACTGTAAGCATCTTAAAGGCAGGATCCACGTCTGACTGACCTCTGTGAACGTCAAATAGAGTCTGATAGGCAAGTGCCATGTGTCAATATTTGCTCAAAAGTGTTTCATGAACGAATGAGAGAGAAGGAAAGCCTAAAGGAAAGAGGACAAGTGAAAACAACAAAATGAGCTGCAGACACACAGATGTGCAACTGAGGATGATGATTAGAGAAAGGGAATACTGAAAACTTACAGAAAGTAAGATCAAATGGCTAATGAAATAGATACGGTATTTGTGAAGTTCTCAAGAAGTTTCTCATACTACCAAATGCAAAACCGATAGCTAGTGGGAAGCAGCCACATAGCACAGGGAGATCGGCTCGGTGCTTTGTGACCACCTAGAGGGGTGGGATAGGGAGGGTGGGAGGGAGGGAGACGCAAGAGGGAAGAGATATGGGGAGATATGTATATGTATAGCTGGTTCACTTTGTTATAAAGCAGAAACTAACACACCATTGTAAAGCAATCGTACTCCAATAAAGATGTTAAAAAATTTTTTTTAATAAAAAAAAAGGGAGAGATTTAGATTGTAAAATTGGTGAAGTGGCTTGCAAATCTGGACACCCGTGTAATATAACACAACACGCATTTGAAGCTGTGCGGTTTAGGAAGTGCGCTCCTAAGCATTTGACCTCTTCCTCTCCCTTGTGCTGGAGGCAGAACAGGCATCCTTGGCTTTGCCACAGCAGGGCGTAGAGATGCACGGCCCATTGACCCCTCAGCGTGCTGGCTTTGGGAGCCCGGCATCGTGTCACTTCTGAGATCCAGGCTTATCATGTGTGAAGCGGGGAATTAACACGAATTCCTACTTTGCAGAGATGTAGGGACCAGCTGTATGGAAGTTCTCAAATTATAAAGCATGGTACAAATGTTAGCGTTTGTTGTTGCTGCTGATATCATGGGGAGAATAAAATGCTTCTTGGAGACCAATATCATTTTGGTTAAAACAAACCAAGAAATAATCAAATTCTTCTTTTTGCTTGTTTTTTAAATAATTTCTTAGAACCTATTCATGATTGTGGGTAGTTTTTTTTTTTCTTGCGGTACACGGGCCTCTCACTGTTGTGGCCTCTCCCGTTGCGGAGCACAGGCTCCGGACGCACAGGCTCAGCGGCCATGGCTCATGGGCCCAGCCGCTCCGCGGCATGTGGGATCTTCCCAGACCGGGACACGAACCCGCGCCATCGGCAGGCGGACTCTCAACACCGCGCCACCAGGGAAGCCCGATTGTGTCTTAATAAATTGCTGTCAGGCACACTGAAACCTCTGGAGGAAAGGCAGTGCATTTTAAATAATTAATTAATTAGCAGCGATGGGTCTTCACTGCTGCGCACTGGCTTTCTCTAGTTGCGGTGAGCAGGGGCTACTCTTAGTTGCAGTGCGTGGGCTTCTCATTGTGGTGGCTTCTGTTTGTTGAGGAGCACTGGCTCTAGGCACACGGGCTTCAGTAGTTGTGGCACACGGACTCAGTAGTTGTGGCTCGTGGGCTCTAGAGCGCAGGCTCAGTAGTTTTGGCACATGAGCTTAGCCGCTCCGCAGCGTGTGGGATCTTCCCGGACCAGGGATCAAACCAGTGTCCCCTGTGTTGGCAGGCGGATTTTTAACCACTGCGCCACCAGGGAAGTCCCTAATCAAATTCTTAGAATGACTTTTCAGGAAAATAAGACTGTGTTCTTGCTGTTATTTCTATATGCAGGATGGTAAATAAATCAGGAGAGAAACTGGAGAGGACTCAGATTTTCAGGAAGGCAGGCATGACTTGCCCAGAGTAGAACATGAGAATGAAATGCCTCTGTGTCAAAGTGTTTCTGTTATCAGATGTGTTAGCAAAACATCCACACACAGATGAAAGGTTACTAAAGAGAGACCTCAGGTTCCACTTGAAAACAGATTATAAGGTTAATGTGTAACAACACACCTAAAAATAAAAAGCACTTTTTTTTCACTTCAGTAGGAACAGCATCTCTTTAACTCTTTCTTGAGACCCTCTATGGTTTTCAGAGCTATTACTTACGGAGTGCCTACCATGCCCAAATTTAAATTTCCTCTTGCTAGTTCTCATAATGCCTTGTGCAGAATCATTCTCATGTTCATGACAAGAAAATAATTTAGGTATATGATGTAGCCATGGACCTAAACCCAGGTTTTTTACTTCAAAACTCATGCCTTTTCCTCTCTCCATGCTGCTGGCTCAATCATTTATAGCTCTTTCCTCCAGAGTATCTCTTTACAGCTATAAAGAGATATTTGGAACCTCAGATGTTTTGCTATTACATTCACTCATTTGTTTATTTTTTGCTCACCATTATGCAGTAAGATGTTGTGTTTTTCAAATTCCATTGCTGCTTCGACTGCATGAAATTGAGTTCTCTAAATGAAGAGTACTGTGTCCTCAATATAGCTTAAAATTTCAAGAAAACAGGCCATCTTAGAAACACATTTTACTTCACATCATTTTTGCACAATTAGACTAAATGCACAGGAATGCACATCCAAAGAAGCTGAAATAAGGACAATCTTTTTGGCATGATACTGCGATTAATTCTGCAACATTACTTCACAGAAATACTCTTCTTCGCGACATGCTTTTATTCATTTAATAATCTTACTTCATTTTGAGTAAAAAAAATGTAAAAATACCTTGGTATTCCCAAGATTACCTTGGGAAAGAGATGAAATTTGTATAATGTTTCTAGAAAGTAAAAGTAAACGCAAAATTCACTCTTAACAGTGGGCTAATATAAAGGCAGTAGGATTTTTTTTTTTTTTTTTTTTTTTTTTGTGGTACGCGGGCCTCTCACTGTTGTGGCCTCTCCCGTTGCGGAGCACAGGCTCCGGACACGCAGGCTCAGTGGCCATGGCTCACACGCCCAGCCGCTCTGCGGCATGTGGGATCTTTCTGGACCAAGGCATGAACCTGTGTCCCCTGCATCGGCAGGCGGACTCTCAACCACTGCACCACCAGGGAAGCCCTAGTAGGAGATTTTTGAGATAGGAAATATCCCTGTATTAAAGCAAACATCAGACCTGAAAAACTGACAGTCATCAGTCTCTACTTCTGTGGACATGTCATCGATTTATAAATATCATCTCATTTGCAGGGACAGCATAAACTCCACTTTTAAATAAATAAACACAACCAAATGGTCATAGAGATCCAGTTCCAATTCCAAAGACCTTCGGTTAAAATCCATGAAAACGACAGTTCTAAAATATTTTCAAAGACACTCTTCAAAAAAGAAGAAAAAAGAATGAAAGAAACATTTCAATAGTTTTGTCATTTTCTTAAGCTAGCAAACCAATTTTATTCACAGCTACAACTTCAGCTGGTCCTCTCTTAGGACGTGTTACACTAAACTGCAATCATATGATCATTTGGAAATAGTTTTAAAATATTAAATTAAAAGAATCTAATGTCTCTAAACCTGATTCACCTGGAATAAAAGTGAATAATCAAATAATTAGAAAATACTTTTTTTCCTGTTTTTTGAGAGAATTCAGGGTTGGAATTTATTCTCATAATAAGAGTGAGAATTAGAAAAAGGCTCGTTAAAATCAGAGTGGGAAGGGCATTCACAATTTAAATGATTTGTATGCTAGTTGCCTGCTTTTGACTTAGTAGCTAAACGATCTGAACAACTTGTGTATCTACAGGACCCATGCGCTCTTGCCATTATTATATGTTAACAGTGTTGTCCTACTTCACATTATGAGAATAGTCCACTGAACCTATTGGCCAATGGCTGTCAGAAGGAACACTCCTGTTTCAGTTTTCAAGTACTGGCTTACCAAAACACTACTAAAAATGTATTTGAAAGTCTTAGCTGTTCAGTTTTCTGGAGGTCCATATTGGAGGTAGCTGATTTAGGAAATTATTGCCCCAAACTAAATACATTCCTGGAATCATATTCATGTTCTACTCTGATAGAAATAGACATTTGATAAGCCCAAACCACAACACATTCCAGGTTATGGGTACCATAGGACTCAGGAGCTCTAAGCATTAGCCTGAACACCTACAGGGACACCTCATGCTGTGGCCATCTACAAGGAGAATGCAAGCTAACTTCAACTTAAAGAATCTCTGCAAGAACTGGAAGCAGGCTCTTGAAGAGATATTTATACACTCATGTTCATCATAGCACTATTAAAAATATCCAGAAGGTGGAAGCAATCCAATGTTCACTGATAGATGAATGATAAAGTGTGGCATATACATACGATGGAATATTATTCAGCCTTAAAAAGGAAGGATATTCTAACACATGCTACAACCTGGATGAACCTTGATGACGTTATGCAAAGTGAAATAAGGCAGTCACAGAAAGACAAATACTGTATGAGTCCATTTATCTGAGATACCTAGAGTCGTCAAATTCATAAAGACAGGAAGTAGAATGGTTGTTACCAAGGGTTGGGAGTAAGAGGGAATGGGCACTTGTTTACATAACAATGTGAATGTATTTAACATTATTGAACTATACAGTTAAAAATGGTTAAGATGATAAATTGTATGCTATAAGTATTTTATTGCAATTAAAAATTTTTAAATCAAAAAACAAAAAATATTTCCAAATTATATGACAAATAAAGGGTTAATGTCCCAAATATATAAACAGCTCATATAACTCAATATCAAAAAACCAAACAACCCAATTAAAAAATGGGCAGAAGACCTGAATAGACATTTTTCCAAAGGAGGCCATCAGGCCATCATGGCTATAAGGTACATGAAAAGATGCTCAATGTTGTTAATCATCAGAGAAATGCAAATTAAAACCACAATGAGCTATCACCTCACAGCTGTCAGAATGGCTATCATCAAAAAGACCACAAATAACAAATGTTGGAGAGGATGTGGAGAAATGGGAACCCTGGTACACTGTTGGTGGTAATGTAAATCGGTGCAACCACTGTGGAAAAAAGTATGGAGGTTTCTCAAAAAAACTAAAACTAGAACTACCATATGACCTGGCAATTCCACTCCAGGGTATATATCTGAAGAAAATTAAAACACTAATTTGAAAAGATACATGAACCCCAATGCTCACAGAAGCACTATTTACAACACTCAAGATATGGAAGCAACCTAAGTGTTCATCAATAGATGAATGGATAGAGAAGATGTGATACACACACACACACACACACACACACACACACACACACACACAATGGAATACTACTCAGTCATAAAAAAGAATGAAGTTTTGACATTTGCAACAACATGGATGGACTTGGAGGGTATTATGCTTAGTGAAATACATCAGACAGAGGAAGACAAAATACTATATGATAGCATTTATATGTGGAATCTAAAAAATAAAACAAACTAGTGAATATAACAAAAAAGAAACAGACTCACAGACATAGGGAACAAACTAGTGGTTACCAGTGGGGAGCGGGAAGGGGGGAGGGGCAAGATAGGAGTATGGGAGTAATAGGAACAAACTACTATGTATAAAATTGGTAAGACACAAGAATATATTGTACAACAGGGAATATAGCCAATATTTTATAATAATTATAAATGGAGTATAACCTTTAAAAATTGTGAATCACTGTGCTGTACGCCTGAAACTTATATAACATTGTAATCAACTATACTTCAGTAAAAAATGAATCTTTGCAACCCATAATCCTACCTGCTATACTTCGATAGAGATTAGAAACTAAGATTTGTGTTTAATTATGTAACTTCTTTTTGGGTTTAGGCTTTTCATTCATTCTTCTTCTTTTAGAATATATAAATTATCTTCTTCCTCCTCTGTTTTTACTACTTGCCTTTTGCCTTTTTTGTGTTTTGCTGCATTTTTAGTCTTACTGTGTCAGTGTTTTTATTGCAAGCTGTACTAAATGCTTTTTGAAAGCAGGAAGAGTGAAAGTTCTTTAATAAACCATAGTTTTAAAAATCAGTCAGAAACAGCTCCTTAAACACCTGTCTTCTGTAGTTCTGGTATCCTAAGGAGGAAGGGAAAATAGAACTACCTTTATCACTCCTTTCTCTTTCCAAGAACTCACATTTAATAGATGAAATCCTTTCACACTGGCTGATTTCATAAATGCCAAAGCACAAGAGGTTCCTAACCCTTCTACCTATGGGAGCCTAGGGAAGGTACAGTGACATTTAAAAACTTAAGCTCCTTTAGCAATACTGCACCAAACTGTACCTGTCACCCAAACACCTTTTAGGTGTGTAAGACATCACTTTACTTAGTAAGGAACTAGAAAAATAAACCTCTGAAATATTTCACTTTATCCCTTGAATCCAAGGGCTATCGTATTGTTTAATCAAATAACAGGCAACTCTCAGCACCTGGAAAGTCTGTGTCCTTCTCCTGGATACTAAGGCGCATATCTTTCTATGACTGATTCTTGTACAGTGCATAGGTCCAAAATTACATGAGTGCTAAATAAATACCTGATAGCTACAGAGAACAGGGAAATCCAACAAATTTCACAGACTTTGCTCTTCAAATATAGATATAAACAAAGAAAATTAGTGCTCATTCAGGGCTGAACTCCTTGAAATCTCTGGAATCTCAAGAAGAAGCCTCTTCATAAACCTGTTTGCTAACATGTTATTACTTCCATCAATTGCCCCAGGTGTAGGTGTGTGTGTGTGTGTGTGTGTGTGTGTGTGTGTGTGTGTGTGTGTGTGTGTGTGTGTGTGTGTTATACAAGGCTGGAATGCGTGCAGCGATAGTGTCAATCTTACAACAGAGAATTAAATAATTTGAGTGGTATGGTGCACACAGATAATCACAGCAGATCTGCAGGACCAGACCTTACATATGATACTGCAAGCTACATTTTTATGTATGAATAAATCTAACATCTTGTTACATGGTCAGTGTAACAGATGGTGCCTGTCTGAAGCTTGTTATTTTCCTAGAAACAGCATGCAGAAACAGTCCTTTTTTTTCAAATCTTAATTAGAATAAAAATGACCTCAATTTGAGCATTCAAATTATGCCAGTTTATGGTTTTTATTTTTTTTCATAGTCTTACTAGATTTTTCCTGAACGGACAAACAATATATATCTGTAGGAGGACCATTTTTCTAGTTGCAGTTTAGATGTCTGTTCATTTTTATAGTACTTACACATCATTTATTAACAGGCAGGGCAGAACTCAGCTGCTTAAGAATCACTGCAGAATGTTGTTTGTGGTTTGCTTTACTGGACAGATGAGCCAGAGGGAGTGGTACCCAGTGATCTCCATAACATTCATGTATTCTCTATTAATTTTACATCGCCAAGTCCAGTACTAGTTAAAAGCTAGTTCAGTGTTTTGTTTGTTACCTTAATTGATGTTCCAGAAGGGATACGTTTCATAGAACTGCCCTCGACTTAAGCATCACAATTTCTGCTGACTTTAATGGATGTTACACAGACCAAAAGAATATGTGACAATTGAAAAATCTAGAAGCAGCCTGGTTATACAACAACCGTAATTTACCACAGATGGTCCTAGAAATCTAGAAATGTTTAATCTTTACCATACATTTTATCTATAGTTTTTGATAAAACAGTCCTTTGTACCTTACCTTTTAAAATACTCATAGAGTCAGCACAGTTTCTTTTGGGTACAGGACACATGTTTTTGGTAGAGGAAAGAAACATGCAGCCATAACCCACTGTGAAAGTTCAGATTTTAGAGCAAGTTAAATTGGGGGTATCTGTGATAAATCGCATGACAAAAATGTTTTGGCTTGACCAAAGGTTTAATCTTCGTATTCACTGCACTGTGAATTTCCACAGGCCAGTTACAGTATAATTCATTTTAAAAAGTCCTACTAAATAGCAGAGAGATCTATAACCAATCTCTTGGGATAAACCATAATGGAAAAGGATATAAAAAAGAATGTATATATGTATAACCGAGTCACTTTGCTGTGCAGCAGGAATTAATACAACATTGTAACTCAACTCTACTTCAATAAAATATAAAAATAAATTACAAAAAGTGATTTCTAAGCAACTTTTCATGACACTACCCACTGTGTCATGGGGGACACACCTGTTTCTGAGATGTGTGACTAAATACCTCATACAAGAATAAAGTAAGGAACCCAGCCAAGTACAGAGTGTTTACCAGAAAAATGGCTCACCGTCTATTATCTATACCACGAGTGGGAGCCTTTTGCACGGGCAAACAGGTGAATACTACTGGCACTGCATGCCTACTGACAGCAGCCGCTCTAGCAGGGGAACAGAGCCTGGCCTGATTATTCCCTGGACATGTGAAGACCTAGTGAACCAAATGTTTTGATTCTTGGCTGTGGTAAGGAAGCTTATATACGTCCTTGACAAAGGAACAGGCTCTAGTTCTTGACTAGATAAAGTGACTTACTTATTCCAAGTAAAAACTAGGAAGTCAAACCTCGCTGAAAATAGTATTCTAGGATTTGAATCCAAGCAGCTTGGTCTCAGAGCCTGGACTCAACTGTTATATTCAGGTTAAAACACCCAACAGCATGCTCAGAACCTTATGAGATTTAATCCGTGCTAACCATATTTACCAGGGGGGAAATGGGAGGGATAAACTGGGAGACTGCGATTGACACATACACACTACTACGTATAAAATAGATAGCTGATAAGGACCTACTGTATAGCACAGGGAACTCTACTCAATACTCTGTAATGGCCTGTATGGGAAAAGAATCTAAAAAAGAGTGAAGATATATGATTCACTTTGCTGTACAGGAGAAACTAACACAACATTGTAAATCAACCATACTCCAACAAAAATTAAAAAAAAAAGTCATCACTAGAATCTCTCTACACACAGAAAGGATTCAAAAGAACAATATTCTCTTGTGAAAACATTTTTTTAAATAATCAAGCCTTATTTTCATAGGCTGTAGACTTTAATAGAAAATTTCTGTAAATTTAACAGTATGCAGACTGCAGATGGTTCAACAAAAGACAGAAAACCTACAGTGAGCTACTGCTTCAAAAACAGAGGCATTTTGGGTATATATCAATACTTAAAGACATTGCTCAATTTCAATAAATTAATGAATTTATTAATGAATTAATGAACTAAATGACCATAGTTTCCTTGTTAAAAGGGGCCATAAAAAGGTCAAATTCCCACTTGATAACTACTGAATTTCAAGAATATGAACAAAGTAAATTGCTGAATTTAGAAGTGTGGCTAGACTATTGTTTGGGTAAAGGGTGATAGCAAAACACCTTTTCCTAGTATGATAAAAGCTTTGTATTAAAATGCAAGCTGTGGAGTTGTTTTCTTCCTGAGGCAAAAGTCACATTCTTCTAGCAACCAGAACCTGCCATAGGTTATAAAGAAGGACGCTCACTCTGATGAAGCCCCGATGTGCAGCTGCACTTCCAAGGCAACAGCCGAGCGGCTCACTCATGCAGAGGTGGCCTTAGCAGTGTGTGTGTGCTAGGATGGGGATGCAGATGTGGAAGGTGGGAAGCAACTGGATCACAGATGCCTTCTTCTACCTTGAGAGTCTTGCTTTGGAAGAAGAAAACAGCTAAACCTCCAGCGACTGTTATTATAGACGCTCTTCAATTCATTAATCAAACGGGGACCTAGAAAACATTTTCAGGTGCCATAATTCTGGGTGAAAGGTAGATTCTGCTGTTTGACTGATTGTAAAAGCTGATAAATCCATCTCCCTAAATTTATTTATTTATAAATTATTTTTAAATTGAAGTATAGTGGATTTGCAATGTTATTTTCAGGTGTACAGCAAAGTGATTCAGTTATACATATACATATATCTATTCTTTTTCAGATTCTTTTCCCATATAGATTATTATAGAATACTGAGTAGAGTTCCCTGTGCTCTACAGTAGAGGTCCTTGTTGATTATCGTTTTTACACATAGTAGTGTGTACTGTCGCTCCCAAATTCCTAATTTATCCCTCTTCCCTCACCTTTCCCCACCTTTCCTGTTTGGTAACCATTGTTTTCTATGTCTGTGTCTTTCTGTTTCGTAAATAAGTTCATTTGTACCATTTTTTTTAGATTCCACAGACAAGCGGTATCAAATGATATTTGTCTTTCTCTGTCTGGCTGACTTCACTTAGTATGATAATCTCTAGGTCCATCCATGTTGCTGCAAATGGCATCATTTATCTGCCTAAATAAAAAAATAAAGATGATGTTCGACTCGATTAATTTATCAGAGATTAGCCACGTGCCCTTTCTTATTACTGATTCCAAACATCTGTCACAAAGCAGATGTTGTTTAGGACATTGTGAACACCTACATCATTCATGATCACCCCCCCAGGGGGTGATCACCCCCCCCCCCCCAGGCCACCACACCAGTAGCATAAATGTCAACACCGGGACACACTACACATGCACACGGAATGACATGAACACAATGCTTATTCAAAGGGTAGCCTCAACAGTTCTCTTTTTTTTAATCTGCTTGTAGAAAACTGCTAGTCAAGACTGCTGAGGAGCACAGCTGACATTTTCTAACCTTCTCTTCTACTCAGAAATTCTGTGAACTTCTGAACTTCCTCTAATCGGAACGAAGTGGCCATGGAGTCTCTCTTTAAGGACAAGCAAACGATTCTTTGGGTTTCTGTGTTCATCGCCTAGAAGCAAAGAGAGTTAAGGCTCACATTTCATGAGTGCTAGTTCCCTGGGGTCTCTGGAGCAGGCAGGACCCCGGTACCCAGCCAGGCACCAGCTCTGGCACCTTTAAGAGAGAGGTGGGTGCCACAAAAGCCCCCTCACTGTGTGCTCAACACCAAGATCTGGGGGTGCAGTTACAGGTGTGGGCAGCCAGCTGGAGTCAATGTTCTCTGCCACAAGGACAGAGACCAGCAGTCGGGAAAAAATAGAAAATACAATAAAAATTAGAAAAGTGAAGTCATCCCTTCAAGTAACATCTGGAACAGGAATTTCAATGATTTCAAGGGCAAAACTGGTGGAGCCTGTGAGAAAAAGTTTTCCATGTAGGGTGACCACCCCAAAGAGAAGAGCACCAGGGTCACAGTAAAGTAAAAAAGCAAGTTTGTGTCATCAGTTTTCTTCCCCCGGAAAAGTGTAGAAAAGCCTTAATGCATTTAATTTCAGTGTAAGACATTCGGAGGTAATGTTTTTATTCAATAAATGCGATATTTGGTGATAAGGTCTCAGTCTACATGAGAGACAGTGATGGAAGAAAAGAGGAAGTGGGGGGGAGAGAAAGCCAGAAAATGGGGAGGAAGGGGAAGGGCCAAGCAGAAGTGGAGGGATGGGATGGGATGAGATGGGATGGGATGGGATGGGATGGGATGGGATGAGATGGGATGGGATGGGATGGGATGGGATGAGATGGGATGGGATGGCATGGGATGGCATGGGATGGGATGGGATGAGATGGCATGGGATGGGATGGGATGGGATGGGATGGGATGGGAGAGAGATGAAAAGGATGGTCGTAGGGGGAAGGAGGAGAGGGAAGGCAGAAACCACCAGAAGGGAAGGCAGAAGGAAAGAGCCCCCTCCACTCTGGAGGGTGAGCCGCAGTGCTTCAGATCCTGTGGTTCCATCACTTCAACTCTGCACTCAGAGACTGATCACCTTTCCTGCTCTGGATGGTTTCTCATGTCTGGACTGCACACACCACCTCTGTACTCTGTCCGGCCTGATTCTAACCCTCCTTTAGAGGCTGGCAGAGCCTTCAAAGCTAGATGGTTCTGCCAGCAGCTTTCCTTGAGGAGTTATTTTGTCCTTACACTCCTGGAGCACCCACCTTAGGAAAAACTCCTTTGTCATTTATTATTCCCACTTCACCTCTCAAAACGCTATTCATGTGTCTCCATCTTTTTTCCCCCCAAACAAATAACTTTTTGTGGAAGTAGAGTTGATTTACAACGTTGTATTAGCTTCAGGTGTACAGCAAAGTGATTCAGTTATACATATATATCTATTCTTTTTCAGATTCTTTTCCACTGTAGGTTATTACTAGATATTGAATATAGTTCCCTGTGCTATACAGTAGGACACTGTTGTTGATCTATTTTATATATAGTAGTGTGTATCTGTTAATCCCAAACTCTTAATTTATCCCTCTCCTCTTTCTCCTTTGATAACCATGTTTGTTTTCTATATCTGTGAGTCTATTTTTGTTTTGTAAATAAGTTCATTTGTATCATTTTTTCATATTCCATGTATAAGTGCCATCATATGATATTTGTCTTTCTCTGTATGATATCTGTCTTTCACTTAGTATGATAATCGCTAGGTCCATCCATGTTGCTGCAAATGACATGATTTCATTCTTTTTTATGGCTGAGTTCCCCATCTTCTTTATCCATTCATCTGTCAATAGACACTTAGGTTGTTTCCATGTCTTGGCTATTGTAATAGTGCTGCTATGAACATAGAGGTGCATGTATCTTTTCAAATCATGTTTTTGTCTGGACATATGTCCAGGAGTGGGACTGCAGGATCATATGGTAGCTCTAGTTTTAGGTTTTTTTTAAAGGTAGATTATTTTTAATTTTATTAATTGTTACAAATGAATACATTGTTTTGAAAAATAGAGAGAAATTGGCACATAGCAAATAGCTCAAACATAAGTCAAGAAAATATTAGACCAAGATAGATTTGAACTCGGACTTTTAAAAAGGTCTTCCAAAACTGTTTATCTCTTTTTACTTATTTCCAACAATCAACATTATTTCATTGAGCATCTATTAGTATGGCATAATGTAAATACTTTAAGAAAAAATATAAGCATATCACATTGTCCTTGTCCTTAGCAGTTTATAATCTAGCTATTTGTGATTATAAAGACACATTTAAAAAATTCTGGGACCTAACACCTTTAAGTAAAATCATCTTTGAAAGTAATCACTCTGGAAGGTTATATGATTATTTCAAAAAATCCTCAAACATTTTTGCATCTTTTCCTTTGGGATCGCCTTTGGAGTCATTATACAAATCATTTAAGAAAGGCAGACTCATTACTCTAATTTTAGTTTAGAATGCTGCTCTATCGTCCTTCTGTACCTAATTTAGACACCTGAATTAATCACTGGGTTTGTTGCTCACCGACTTCTGGTTATTCTAAAATCTCAAATTCACTCTAAAGACAAGTTTCACTATTCTTGATGCCCTTCAAAAGCACGTCCTGCAGCATCACCGGACAGTAAGTACCTGGAGGACGGATGAGAAGCCCTTCCTCATCAGCTTTGCATCTCCCCCCAGCATCCCGCTCAGAGCTTAAGCACAGCAGGGATGCAATACGCATCCTATGTTGAACTGACAGCACATTAGCTGTTCAGCCGCTGGAGACATCAGGGTGGGCTGTGGATAGAGGCGAGGAAAGGCTCCAGATGGGGCTTGAGGGGGATTTCTTTCCATTCTGCTATTTCAGTGTTTTCTTTCATGACTCCTTAGGCATCTGGCTTTAACACTGAAGGACAGAAAGGTCTGCCCGAAGTCGGCAGCAGATTCTCCCAACACTCTCATCTGGCCCTGGCTCTAACCCAGGGTTTGGTGTGTGTGCTGAGACCACTTCCCCAGCTGCCACGTTTGTCAGAAGACAGAGGCAAAAATCCCCCTTCCAGGGCCAGCTCCTCTGCTATCGCCCTGATGTGGGAGGGCTCAAATCCACAGCACCCGCCTTATGTACCTGACCCCCAGGTTGTAAGCCTCTCTGGCGTATTTTTGAATATCCCATCTGGTTGCAACTCTGGGCTCCAGTGCGAAGGGATATTCGAGGAGATCCACAAACCCTCTTTTGCCTCAGTCGGGCAGGTGGAACCCCAGGGACTGCACCATCAAGTGTGCTTTCAGCCCTGTAGCCCGTAGGCCTTCCTTCATGAGTCTCATTGTCTTCAGGCTGGTCCAGGGCCCACATCGGCAGTTCACGCCAACGACTGAAGCCCCCGCCTTCACCAGCTTCCACCACATTCTCCAGGTGTTACACCATGCATGTCTCTCTCTGGGCCTATGCACACGGTGGCTGCCACGGGTTTTCCAGATTCTTTTAAGACTTCCACGGCCCACGCAGCTTCTTCAACGTGTTCAAAGTAGTCTGCAATCCAGAAGTCCACATTTTTCCTGGCAAAAACCTCTAGCTGTAGTCGAAAAAGTTTTAAAATTCTAGCCTCATCCTTGTGGTGTTTGTACAACGACGTCTGGCAGATCCCCCCTGCGACTGAAGCGTCAGCTCTGTCGGCTGCTTCTCTGGTAAGGTCACAGGCAGCGGCGTTTACAGCTTCCCACTGGCTTTCCATATTGTCCTCACTGGCAGAAAAGGTGAAGGTCCGCGTGACATTCTATCCCGCTCTCAAGAACTCCACGTGAAGATGACGAACTGCATTTGGATGTCCTACTATGGCTTCTGGAGTCCAGAGCCCGGCCTTCACGTAGCCCCTCTTCTCCAGAGTTATGCGAAAGCTGCCGTCTCCAAGCACACCCTCCCCGCTATCCAGAGACTCTAAAATGCCCTTCTTGGCTCCAGGGCCATCGCGCTGCAGCTGTTGCAGGCGCTGGGTGGTGGGGAGCACACGGGGCCAGGAGCCCAGCCCTCCTATTTTTAGTTTTTTCAGGAACCTCTATTCTGTTCTCTATGGTGGCCGCCCCGATTTACATCCCCACCAACAGTGTAGGAGGGCTCCCTATTCTCCACACGTGTCTACATCTCAATTCACCAACCACACGACAGAATTCTGGAGAACGGAAACTGTGACTGTCACTGTGGTTCCCTTACAATGGCCACCACAGAGCCTTGCACAATGCAGACATTCTCAATACTTCCTCCCGACTAGCGAAACACCAGTTGTTGTTCATTTTTTTGGCTAAATGATAAGAGTGAAGAGATTTACTTTTCACTTTAGGGGAAGTGACTGGGATAGTCTTTGTAGTATTGTTCTCCTCCTTTTTTTTTCTTTTGGCTGTACCTCACGGCTTGTGGGATCTTAGTTCCACGACCAGGGATTGAACCTGCGTCCCCTGCAGTGGGAGCGCGGAGTCCTAACCACTGGACCACCAGGGAAGTCCCTCTCCCTCCTTCTTAATCGACCTCACGCTAACCACAAGTTCTCACAGCTATAAGTTATGTGACTGGTAAAGCAGAACTACAGAATCATAAACTGTAAGAGGTTGGAAGGGACCTCTGAGACCCTTCCTTCTCCACTACTTTGTAGACGAGAGGAGACATGTGATGTAATGAAAACAGCAGGAGTTTTCAGGGAAGACCTGGGCCCACACGTGAGGTTCACCTCTCCACTGCTATGTGATCGCTGATAATCCACTGAACTGCTGTCTGCCTGAGGCAGCTGCATCATTTATAAGACAGTGATCATCGTACCTGTCTTAAAATATGATTGTCTATAAACGAGTGGGTCATATAAAAGCATCGAGTAGAGCTAATGGCACATGGCAGAGGCCCCATAAGTATCCTGCTACTAGACGGAGAGCCCTTTAAGCACAGAGACGATGTTCTACTGAGCTTTGATTCTCCGGTGTGGGAAATGTAGATAATTAAATGAGGAAACAGAGATCTGGACCTTGAGTGAAGCTTCCTGAAAGCCAAGCAGAATCAGAGTCTGGGTTGGGTTTTAAACATCACCTAGACAAGTGGTTCTCCAAATGTGGTCTGAGGATGCGGGGGTGTCCCCAGGACCCTTTCCAGGATTCCGAGAGGTTCTTTCTCCAACTATACATCTGCGTGAGGCTGAATCTTTTTCCTACACTTTGGCCAAACAACCAGTCACAACTGGCTGGATGTAAGAAGCAGGTAAGAGAGTGCAACTGTCTTCATTTAAGTGAGACTGAAGGAATTGCAAAAAAGGCAATACAATGCCACTCTTCTAATTTTTTTTTTGTTTCGAAAAAAACAGTTATTTTTCCTAAAATGTTTATGCTATTATGTTTTTGTCTTGCTATTTATGTAATATGTAATAGGTTAATTTTATTTTAAAATCAATCAATAAATCAATATTTTTTTTTAAATTTCTGTTTTAATTTCTGATATGAGTAAATACCAATAGCCATAACTTACATAAACAATAGCTCTTTGGGATCCTTGATGATTTTAAGAGCATAAAGGGGGTCCTGAGAACAAAAAGTTTGTGAACTGTTGATCTCATCCAATTCCCTCATTCTGCAGAAGGGAGACAAGGGTCTAGTGAAGTTAACTCATTCACTTGACAACACGGAGGGACTGATCAGCAAGGTTAGGGACTGAGCCCCTGGTCTTCAACAATGGAGCTCTTAAATACTGTTGTGATATCAGAGAGGAAGGAAACAGATTTGGAGGACTAAGTCACACTCTGAACCAAAGTTCCAGTTTTTCTAAGAATATTTTATTTTCCATTTGTGTTCTTTATACATTGGGCATATTCTCACCCATTTTAGAGAGTAACTCTTATGAAAGATGATACATGATTGGTCAGTAAAGTTTCCAAATACATACAGTCTCTGAAACCACCCAATGAAACCAATATTAGCGCCAAAGGTCCACTAGGCCTAACTGCCTGAAAAATCAAGTTCTGTGGTCAAGGTATAAGCGTTGATGTAGTTGAAACATTCTGAGTTTTGGACTGAGAAACACTGGGGCTCAAAACTTTGAGCCTCTGTCACCTCATCTTTGAAAGAGGGGTAATAAATTCCCACGTCACAGAGCTGTGAAGATGAAATAGGATCATGTGTGGGAGATGGCATACAGCATGATGCCTTTCACCAGCTTTCAGCATAAGCCCATAATCCTTCAAATAACCCCTGTAAACTACTTGATTATTAATTACTTTTGCACTCTAGTATCCATGTAAATGGAGTGTTATGGACTGAATGTTCATCTCCCCCAGCCCCCATATGTTGATGTTCTAACCCCCAATGTGATGGTATCAGTAGGTGGGGCTTTGGGGAGGCATTTAGGGTCATGAGGGTGGAGCCCCATGACAGGATTAGTGCCCTTCCAAGAAGCAGGAGAGACATTAGAGCTGACTCTCTCCACTACGTGAGACCAGTGAGAAGGCAGCCTTCTCTCTGCAAGCCAGGAAGAAAGCCTTCAGCAGAACCTGACCATGCTGGCATCCTGATCTTGGACTTCTAGCCTCTTGCACTATGAGAAATAAGGGTCTGCTGTTTAAACCACTCCATCTATGGGGTTTTCTTACAGCAGCCTGAGGTGCCTAAGACAGAGAGGGACACCATGCCTGTAGCAGAACGGGAGTTAGGAGTTTATAAACTATTCATTCCATTGATTCTATTGAGGCAGTGTCTATTTCAAGGTGGATGGGCACAGAAGATGGGTCCAGCTAGACAAAGCTTGCAACACCCATCACTGTGTAAGTTGACTGGGGCGACATTCCTGCTGCAGTGCTAATGACCCAGATACACAGATGAGTTTTAAATAAGGAGGTGGAGGGTCTCCACATATGACTTTCTTTTTTTTGGTTTCTCTCCCTTCTCCACTTGTTTCTTTCAGAAAAGTATCAATCTCAGAACTTAAGAAAAATTAAATAACCACTTCAGAGCCTGCCCAAAACACAACCTTATTAAATTAGCTTAGGGTTTCATCAGGGGAAGTGAGGGACATAAAACCAAAATCATCTCTTGTGTGTGATACAATAAAAATGGATAATCATGTGACCTAGTTTGGGTTCTAGAAGTATCTAAAGACACAAGTTCAGAAAATACTTTATATATCAAGACACAGCAGGTACATTCTCCTTCAATCCAGAGGGGTGCTGTCAAAGCTACCATCTCTGGAGCTTCCCTGGTGGTGCAGTGGTTAAGAATCTGCCTGCCAATGCAGGGTACACAGGTTTGAGCCCTGGTCCGGGAAGATCCCACATGCCATGGAGCAACTAAGCCCATGCGCCACAACTACTGAGCCTGCACTCTACAGCCCACAAGCCACAACTACTGAGCCTGCGAGTCACAGCTACTGAAGCCCGCATGCCTAGAGCCTGTGCTCCGCAGCAAGAGAAGCCACTGCAATGAGAAGCCCACACACCGCACTGAAGAGTAGCCCCTGCTCGCTGCAACTAGAGAAAGCCCATGCGCAGCAACGAAGACCCAACACAGCCAAAAAAAAAAAAAAAAAAAAAGCTACCATCTTTGTGTCTTATGACCTGTGTCAAGGGGGGAAGCCTGGAGCCCTCCTTAGTGTGTTAGTTGGTTAATCCATTCCTTGCCACCTGCCCCATCTTGCAATATAATCACTGCATCAAGACTAATTTTTCTCTATCAGTTTTTCAATAAAGAAATATACTCCAGTGAGTTCATTTTGTATTGAAGAGTATTTTTACCTGAAGAGACCAAAGTCCTTGAGCACATTAACTGAACTGAAGAACAACATGCTAATATTAGCCACATTAAGCCTTTTAAACATAACATATGATCTTAAACTGGTTTTGACTTTTACTAGAAATGAAAAATAGCTCCCTCTAGTTAGCCAGAGTAAAGCTGGGACATATTTCTTGCATCACCACTACTCTGTGATTCCAATATAGTTATAAATAGCTTAAACAGTTCATTCCATTTGCAGTCTCCTATTTGTTTTGCTTTAATTTCGTACTATACTGGCAATTACCCAGCTTCATTAACTACTTAGGACATTTCTCAAGTACACTACAAGAAACGCCACGCAAGAAATATTAACCTACAGCAGTGCTCTTGAAGTCAACCTTGAAAGGGAAATCCTTTTCATCAAGTTTACAGGCCAAGCCCTAAAAGCACTGTAGGGTCAACCCACATCAAAAATCTTGCTTCTGACCCTTGTACTGGAAAGAAGACTCATTATCAACCCCCAAAATCATCACTGAGTGCCAATTATGTAGAAAGCATTTTGCTAGACATTAAGGAAAAAATTTAAAATACTTCCTGAATTCTAGGAGTTTACATGATATCTGGAGTAAAACTGTATGTGTAAATACACACACACACACACACACACACACACACACACACACACACAGTAAAACATAGAAAGTACCAAAGGACTGATATAGAAAAAATTGACACAGATAAAAACAGTTTTGGGGGAACAAGTCACTATTGACTTTGATGGTAAGAGAAGTGATTGGAGAGGAAGCATCCTTTGGGTTGGGCTTGGGGGAGGGGAAAGGAAAATGTTAGGAGCAAAGGCACAGCAGTGGAAAGACAGGACAAAGGGAAGAGGAAGGTTAATTTGGTTGGCATAGAGTTTATGCGGGGAAATAATACTGAAAATAGCATTTTAAAATTAATTAGCTCTATTTTATATACAGTAGTGTGTATATGTCAATCCCAATCTCCTAATTTATCCCTCCCCTTTCCCTCCCTGTTAAGCATGACTAATTAGAACCTACTGTATAGCACAGGGAACTCTACTCAGTACTCTGTAATGGCCTATATGGGAAAGAATCTAAGAAAGAGTGGACATATGTATATGTATAACTGAATCACTTTGCTGTACCCCTGAAACTAACACAACATTGCAAATCAACTATACTCCAGTAAAAATTTTAAAGAAGCAGAAAAAAAATAAAATTAATTAATTCATCAAGTACTTACTAATGCCAGACAGTATCCTAGCTGCTGGCCATGCAAAGGTGTACCACACAGGCCAGCTTCCTCCCCTCCCTGAGCCTACGTTATGGGGTCAGGGGACCTGCTACAGAGAAAATACACATGTGATATGATGGGAGGGATTGGCCAAGGTGGTCAGGGAGGGTATATACCCTAGGTCTGGCGGTCGGGCAAAATCTGTCTGAATAGCAATACTCTGAGCGACAAGGTGAGAACGCACCATCCTCCTTCACAGAGCGAACAGCAAGTGTGAAGGGCCTGAGTCAGGAATGACCTTAGATCCTTCAAAGCACCAAAAGGTCATCAGTGGGGCTAACCAAGGGCGCTAGCAAATCCTCTGACAGAATTCCTTCAAACTGCCCCTTACTATTTTCAATACCACTTTTTTGTGGTCCTATATGAAGATGATGGTATATTACCTGAGTCATATTCTCTGGGGATATGGCAGGTGGGATTTCTTCATGACGCTGCCTTCATTTTTCCCATGACGCCCCCCACCTGCCACTAGAGCGGGAGCCCCACGTTTTGCTCACTGTTGAATTCCTGGTTCCTAGAACAGTGCTTAGTGTATTTAAGTTGCTCAAGAAATATCTGACGAATGAACACACTGAGTGAACGTCACTTATCTTCTCCTCCCCAGGGTGGTCCAAAATGAGAGGCGTGAATGGGGAAAAACAAGACAGGACAAGGAGTAAGAATATCTACCTGCAATTCTAGCTTTAAATTAAGACTGCTCTCCTTAGCGCACTCATTTTTCTCAGGTAAGGGAGGTCCCTGTCCCTTGCACGCTCCTCTCAGGAACTTCTCTTTTTTTAATTGGAGTTGATTTACAATGTTGTGTTAGTTTCTGCTGTACAGCAAAGGGATTCAGTTATACATATATTTCTATGTTTTTTATATTCTTTTCCATTACGGTTTCATATTCTTATCCATTACGGGATATTGAATATAATTCCCTGTGATGCACTTTTCTTGATGTGAGCAGCTTACCCATTCCTTCAAGAACTTCCCTCCCCGGGCTTCCCTGGTGGCGCAGTGGTTGAGAGTCCGCCTGCTGATGCAGGGGACACAGGTTCGTGCCCCAGTCTGGGAAGATCCCACATGCCGCGGAGCGGCTGGGCCCGTAAGCCATGGCCGCTGAGCCTGTGCTCCGCAACGGGAGAGGCTACAATAGTGAGAGGCCCGCGTACCGCAAAAAAAGAAAAGAAAAAAAAAAAGGTTAAAAAAAAAGAACTTCCCTCCCCTCACCTCCTCTGCTGACATATCTGGAAGTAACTTTTAACTCCCAACTCTACTTCTCATCATCATGCTAGGTTGATAAAGGGGAAGAAATATTGTTGAAAAAAGAAGAAAAAGGGGGACTTCCCTGGTGGTCCAGTGGTAAAGAATCCACCTTTCAAAGCAGGGGACGCGGGTTTGATCTCTGGTTGGGGAACTAAGATCCCACATGCTGTGGGGCAGCTAAGCCCGCACGCCTCAACTAGAGAGCCTGCGTGCCGCAACTAAGACCCGACGCAGCCAAAAATAATAATAATAAAAAAACCCAAGATAATCGTTAGAAAAAAAAAGAAGAAAAAGAAACACCTCCTGTTTTGGGACTGTACCTACATTTTCTCTGCCCTCATATATAACTAATTATTTCTTGTTTGTTACTTACAAAACCTCCTCAGACCCCACTGCACCCTCTCCTGCAGTTCCCTCTGCCTGGCCTCCTTCAGGTGGCAAGATGTCCTTTATACCTAGTTTTGTGCAAAAGAAAGATAGTTCCATTCTGCGATGTTTCTGTCCCTTGAAGACAAGGAATGACCGTTCTCTATTTGTGACACTGTTTTTCTTTATTCAAGAGTCTCAAACTCAACCATCTACAGGGGCCGGGCATGGATGACGAAGGGCACAAGGGCAGAGGGTGTGGGAAGTGTGATGAGACAGGCAGCTCGTGCACCATCTAAAGAGGGGGCTCTGAGTCCTGCCCAGCAAGCCAAGTGCTCAGCCCCTTCTGCTAACACCTTGGCCCTCCAGCTGCTGCTACGGGGCCTGGGGTGTTGGAGGGTCCAGTGGAGACAGAAAGAGGACTTCTTTTCTTTTATAGTTTACTCCCTTAAATTGACCCAGAAGTAAACAAGAAAGCAAAACAATGGAAATCTCAGAAGGCTGCTGATTTTTCAGTGGCAGGAAAAGAGGTGTAGGGGTACGTGTGTGTGTGTGTGTGTGTGTGAGAGAGAGACAGACACAGAAAAAGAGAGGAGAGGAGGAAGGAAAGAGAGGGGGCGGGAGGGGGGGGAAGGAAGTGAGACAGTAGGGAGGGGAGAGGGAAAGGGAGGCGGTCAGAGACTAGAAACACAGAAACTACACAGTTCAGTGTCCCCGTAAGCGGAGGGAAGTAAGAAATCCTATCTGAAAGCAGCAGCAAGGGAACAGAGGAGGGAAAGAGAGGCTGGGGACAGACGGGGCAAAGCAGATGGAGCCCGTGCAGGGGATGCTGAACCAGGCTCATCCCACCCTCTGGCTCTCTCATCAGCACCTCTGCCCCTTGTCCTAACCCTGCTGGAGCCAAGGGTCCAGGCAAAGAAGTCATCTCCTGTGGCTCAGGAATATCACTCAGCCCCCTCAGGAGGCGAGGGCGGGGCGTGCCAACCCCCGGGTCCCTGTGGGGACACTCTGATCCCTGCCTGAACAAAAGGGACATGGCCTGGAACACGCAGCACGAGTGAGCCAAGACTACTGGAACTTTAGGGCCTTAGGTGCAGAAGGACCTTAAGGAGACTGTCCTGTTGGCAGACTGGCCTTGGGGAGAGCCACTCACTAAGGACAGCTGGGCAATGGCAGCACAGTGGTCCCCAGTGGGGACACAACAGGGACGGGCATCGCTCCACGGAAACATGGCCCGAAATGACTGATAACTAAGTCCTATGGTTTTCTACTGGTGCTGCCATCACACAGCCAGCACTGAGCAAAGAGGGCAGTGTGGGCTGAGCTCAGCTCCCCTCACTGATGAGCTGGGCAAACACTGCCCTCCCAGGAGTCACACACAGCACTCACCCGAGGGACTCAGAAAGTGGCACTAAGACTTAAACTCTCTCTCTAACCAACAGTCTCTGAACCGAAATAATCGAAGATTCAGAACTACAAAGGCAGTGAAAGATCATCGAAAATACATTTTTTTATTGGGCTCTGACTTGAAACAATATAAACATGCTTTTAAATATACTTTTAATTCTATATTACTCAGCAATTAAAAAGAATGAAATAATGCCATTTGCAGCAACATGGATGGACCTAGAAATTATCATACTAAGTGAAATAAGTCAGACAGAGAAAGACAAATACCATATGATACCATTTATATGTGAAATCTAAAATACAACACAAACGAACCTTTCTACGAAGCAGAAACAGACTCACAGACATAGAGAACAGACTGGTGGTTGCCAAGGGGGAGGCTGGATGGGGGAGGGAAGGACCGGGAGTTTGGGGTTAGCAGATGCAAACTATTATACATAGGATGGATAAACCACAAGGTCCTACTGTACAGCACAGGGCACTATATTCAATATCCTGTGATAAACTATAAGAGAAAAGAATATGAAAAAGAATATATATATTATGCATAACTGAGTCACTGCTGTACAGCAGACATTAACACAACATTGTAAATCAGCTATACTTCAATAAAATTAATAATATATATGCTTTTAATTCTAAAATATTGGCTGACCTTAAAAGAGCGTAATACTGAACCTTCATTTCAGAAATTTTAAAAAAATTGAAGAAATTTCATTTCAGGCTTAAATGGGAGTTTTAATACGTGTATTGAAATTGATAAGACATTTGAATACTTTCAGTGATCTGGAGCCATATATGATAAGCTGTTTCAAGGTGAAATTGAAGAATGAATCATTTAATACATATTTGAAAAATTTTAAGTTCATAATAAGAAAAGTTCTATTCTAATTTAAAGTATTAACTCATATCTTCACCCCAATGTTTAATAAAAACTTACAAAGAATGTTTTCCTTAATTATTCTCTACTTCACATCTTTCCTCCAACTCTAATGAATCCGGTACACAGCTGAAGGATAAGATCTTTGGGAACTTTCAGATCCATTTCACAGTTGAAAGCAAACACACATGATCAACTATTCAAGTTTTCTTCACCATTTTAAATATAGCAACGTCTCTGTTGGTGAAAACGCTTCCCCACATCACACTTCTTGATCATAAGCTTCACCCTCGTAACTAGCGATGATAACCTAGAAAACCCCTTCTAGACTGACTAATAGGTTGTTTGGTTCATTTGCTCAATAATTCATTTATTCACCAAATATTTATGGAGTACCTGCTATGTCCTGGACACAATGCCACGGGCTGGAAATTAAAAAATGATTAAGACAGAGTCTGTGATTTCAAGGAGGAGGTGCCAATCAAACAAGGGAAGGATACAGATGCTTAAAAAGATCTGCCAATGCGGGTGAGAGGGGGTCCAAGACAGTTGAGGGAGGGTGGGTGGGTAAACAAGGGAGGGTTCCACCAGTGCATTCTATCCTCAGCTGAACAGCATGCATTACTCCCTTGCACAAAATGCCAGACAGTTTCCTTCCCTTTGGCAAAGGGTCTGAGGTACAGGCAATTTTGGGGATTTGACCAAAAGGCTTTATGTCATTTCCAAATGTTTCCTGGGAGTAGGTCCTCCCTCCCCCTTTGAAAAACACAGCTCTGCCCTGTTCTTTCTAGTTGAGAGAAAACTTAAGTCTAGGCTGGGGTTGAGGTCAAAAGTTTTAAGAATAGGGAACAAAATGTTCACTCTAGGGCTTCCCTGGTGGCACAGTGGTTGAGAGTCCGCCTGCCGATGCAGGGGACACGGGTTTGTGCCCTGGTCCAGGAGGATCCCACGTGCCGCAGACCGGCTGGGCCCGTGAGCCATGGCCGCTGAGCCTGCGCGTCCGGAGCCTGTGCTCCGCAACGGGAGAGGCTACAACAGTGAGAGGCCCACGTACCGCAAAAAAAATAAATGTTCACTGTAACAATTATATAATATCATACTATTTAACTACTTGTAACATTAGAAAGCAATTTTTTTGTTGTTTCCATTTTATATCTATTAACATTTTCTAGAATAGACATGCATAGAGCTTATATGATCTTTTCTTTTTTTCTTTTTTTTTGGTTTCTTATTTACTTCTAAAAACCTTCGATGACATTAATTTTCAATGACAATTTTCAAAATTAATTTTTTTCAATGACATTAATTTTGAAGGTGTACAGGCTTCAGATATAAGGTGCTTCCCCCTAAGTTTCATTTGTGAAAAAGGATTCTTACAATTTTGGACTTTGAAACCTGTACACCTGGATGTTTACACACAATTAAAAATTAACAGATGACACCAAAAGCATAGCAAACAATGACAAAAAATAGATGAACTGAACTTCATTAAAATTAAAAACTTTAATTTTAAAAGTACATCAAAGGACACTAGCAAGAGAGTAAAATGACAACCCACAGAATGGGAGAAATATACGTATCATATATCTGATAAGAGTTTACCATCCAGAACACATAAAGAACTCCTACAACTCAGGAACAAAAGACAAACAACCTAATTAAAAATGGGCAAAGGACTTGAATGGATATTTCTCCAAAGAAGATATACAAATGGCCAAAAAGTCTATGAAAAGATGCACAACCTCCGTAGTCATTAGGGAAGTGTACATCACAACCACACTGACAGTACTTCACACCTACTATGAGATAAGTCAGGCAGAGAAAGACAAATACTGGATGATATCACTTATATGTGGAATCTAAAGGAGCCAAGCTTGAGCAAACAGAGAATAGAATGGTGGCTGCCGGGGGATGGGGGAAGAGGAGGGATGTTGCTTCAGGAGACAAAGTTGCAACCAGTAGACAAGTAAGTCCTGGAGATCTAATGCACCGTACAGTGAATACAGACAGCAATATCATATTATAATAAACAAACTGGCCAAAAGACAAGATCTTAGTTATTCCCACCCAGAAAAAGAAATGATAATTATGTAATGCGACAGAGGTGCTAACTACTGCTGCAATGTCAATCATATTACATATAAATGTGTCAAATAACATGTTGTATTCCTTAAATTTACACAATGTTATATGACAAATAGATTTCAAGAAAAGCAAACCAAAGAACCCCCCAATACTTCATGCCCACTAGTATAGCTATTAAAAAAAGCAAAAAACAAAACCAAAACCCAGAAAACGAGTGTCAGCAAGGATGTGGTGAAATTGGAACGCTCGCTGCTCTTTTTAATTTGTACACTGAGGGTGGCAATGTAAAATTGTGCAACTGCTGAGGAAAACAGTTCAGTGGTTCCCCAAAAGTTACATGTAGAATAACCATATGCCCCAGCAATTCCACTGCTAGGTGTATACCCAAAAGCAATGAAATCAGGACTCAAACAGATAATCATACGCAAATGTTTACAGCAGCATTAACCGTGATAGCCAAAGGCAGGAACGACCCATGTATCCGTGAATGGATAAACAAAATGTGATCAATTCTCTTTATTTGGTAAAAATAAGTATGGTAATTATATTCCATAAAGTTGTAGTAGACACTGATCATAACATTTTCATCAGGTGATCTATACATAATCTTGTTTTATGTGTATTTCTGTTTAAAGACACCTTATTAACATATATTATTGATTCATTAACATTGAACTCACAGCCAACAGCACTGTCACTCATGCCTGAAAGAAGCTTATGTATAACACCTATATTTTTTCCCTAAGGCACATCAAAGCCTTCTTGCACTTAGGAACACTAGACAGCGCTCTGGCACTCTGCTTGTGGGTCATTTTAAACAGTGAAATCACCAGCCAAAAGCACAACAATGCAAAAAACATGGCACTAAATAGACCATGGAAAAGACGCTTGTTTACACTATGAGAGCTGAAACAAGAAGGCAGAGTCTCAGCTGAAATGTACATGCTGTGTACCTCAAACTTACGGCCTCTCTGTGCTGCAAATACTGACTTTGGGGTTACAAATAAATGTGCCAGGTCAATGCACAACTACAGAATCTGCAAACAATGAGGTCAATTCTATACATACGTACAATGGAATATTATTCAGCCATGAAATGAAATTCTGATACAAGCTACAATAAAGATGAACCTTGAAAACATTATGCTAAGTGAAATAAGTCAGACAAAAAATGGACACATATTATATGGTTCCATTTATATGAAATATCTAGAATAGGCAAATTCATAGACCAGAGTTTATCAGGGCTTTGGGGGATAGGAGGATGTCGAGTTACTGCTTAACTGGTCCAGAGTTTCTGCTTGGGATGATGAAAAAAGTACTGGAGATGGAGAGTGATGATGGCGGTGCAACAATGTCAGTGCAATTAATGCTACTGATTGTGCACTAAAAATGGTTAAAGTGGAAAATTTTATATTATACGTATTTTATTACAAAGAATCAACAGATTCACTGAATAAGGTTAAATGAATCTTCTATTAAAACAAAATCTAAAGGAGACACTCCGGATGGCAACCGTAGAGATTCGTATTTACCCACGTGTCCTCTTAAAACAAAGAACCTCCTTAATATGCTTTCCTTTTTTTTTTTTTTTGGCCACACTGAGCAGCTTGCAGGATCTCTCAGTTCTCTGACCAGGGGTCGAACCCAGGCCCCCGGCAGTGGAAGTGCAGAGTCCTAACCACTGGACCGCCAGGGAATCCAAATATGTTTTCCTTTCGGTTTACAGACCATTTTAAAAAACAGTCTTACTATTTAATAATATCAGCTGATTATTCAGGAAAACAAGTAAATTAAAATGTGCCTGTCAGTTGTTTGGCCTCACTTCATGCTTCTGAAGCATGAAAATTTATGCACTAGTAGAATTATTTGTTCTGACTAATGGCCCAAAGAACTGTCACCCCAGGAACCAACAACTGATGCTCCTAATTTATCTTGGACTAAAACTGCCTCCCAGGTCCACCATATTTGGATGAAGTGATACTCTCAGGGCAACTACTACCAGTACAGTTTAGGTATTTTGGCACTACATGTCCACTTTGAACCTTTCACGTCCCTTTTCTCTCTTTTATCACCAATCCATTTCTCATCTGCTTCCTTCCCTATTGAAAAACCCCTATTTTCATATCTTGAGAGACAGCCATCTGTTAGAATATGGCTGTGGTTACTATCATCATTCAAATGTTCCTTTTTAATTTATCTGTTTCTTGACCCAACAATTACAAAGAAGCATGGCTGGATGTAAACACGCACGAAATGTGCTAATGTAGAATGCAAACAATATTAAAATGTAAACTTCACATAGGGAGGAATTCACGGCCAAAGAAAAATCTAGTACTATTCTTTCAATCTTTTTAAAATGCATCATAAACCTAAAAATGTTTCACTACAGAATAACAGTTTGGCTTCTCTTATGATCACAAAGAAGGGTAATTATGATTGTCATGAAAACACACTGAGCAGATGTATACTATTAACAAAAGAATCATTATATGACTGTGCTCAAAAACTGGCACGTTATACATTCACATTTCCTAGAAATCAGACAGTCTTCCCAACTGGAGTAGATACCAGAAGAGATTGTTTTCTATTAATTGTGGCTTGTACCAATCAAGTTTTGGGAGCCAACTGGATCATCATTCTTTGGGACAATTCCCACATACTATCATGTGAGATCTATATACACTGATCTATATATACTCAGACACGTGCATTATAATTTTGTAAAAAAGTCATTTTTAAGTTCTCAAATGATAGCTTTTAAACTCTTAAAAAACGTTATCAGTGGATTCTTTCACAAAGGTACATCTGTTTAGAAATCATAAAAGAGCGTAGTGAATAACTCTTCGGTTTATTTTATGAAGGCTAATTAATAGGTACTTACTCATTAAAGACTAGGTCTGGTGCAAAATAGAGAAATTGGCTGTTCGTATGTTTGTACGATCTCCAGCTCAAGGCAAATGATGACAGACACATCCAAGAATACTGGATGAGGGTAATTTGGTCCTCGAGAGGCAGGTTTTTAAATCCTGAAGAAGAGAACAATTCATCACAAAAATACACTTAGCATTTAAGAACATTCCAGGAAGAAGCGTCGTAAGTCAACCCCAAACTGCCCCCTTACTCTCATTGACTCAAATCAATTCCACAGTTATTTACAGAGCACCTATCGTGGACCTGGTCCTGTTCAACATTTCATGTTAAATTCACCTTAAATTGTCAATGAGGGTAAACTGCCAAGGCAAAAAAAAAACTAAGACGTTCTGGGAGTTTCACTGTGGACAGTGGTCTACAATCCTTAGTTAGACTGAAAGAATTTGTGTTCACCTGTACCACTTGCTTCATCCTACTCACAATGAATAACTTCAAAATAAAAGATAACTTAATGACATCAACTCTTGCATATCTGCAACACTGGTGGAAGATTTTACTTTACGTGAGTTTGCAGTGATTGAAAAAGCCTTATTCCTAGCTTCCCCTAGGCTGGGATAATGCCAGACTTCAATAGACTTCTGAGGCAGAATAAGCATCCTTGATGCTGTCCTGCCTTACCCACAGTCTTCCTTTCTGGGCCTCAGGCTCTTCTTTTGTTTCTTTTCTCACCCTCTGTACTCCCAGGGGCACCAGGGTATTCTTCTGTTTGTATATAGTTTCACCTGGGCAAGCTCCCCTTCAAAGAGTCAGTCATCAGAGCTTTCCCCAGACTTTTGTCTTACGGCTGCTGGTCGACAACAGGGCATCTAAGAAACTGCTTTGGATTAATGAACTGGGACAATGTGATCACAATTCTGAGCAATGTTTCTGTAGATTAATAGGAGCCTTATTAATAAAATGCTACAGCATAAAACAGACTAAAGTAGGCATTTCAAGGACAAATTAAAGGGTTATGGAGGTAAGATATTTTCAGAAAGACTCTTTCAGAGGCCCCTACAGCCTACCTGAGAGGTCTTTTTTTTTTAATTAATTTTTATTGGAGTATCGTTGATTTATAATGTTGTGTTGGTTTCTGCTGTACAGCAAAGTGAATCAGTTATACATATATCCACTCTTTTTAATTTTTTTTATTTTATTTTTTTTCTTCGGTACGCAGCCCTCTCACTGCTGTGGCCTCTCCCGTTGCGGAGCACAGGCTCCGGACGCGCAGGCTCAGCGGCCATGGCTCACGGGCCCAGCCGCTCCACGGCATGTGGGATCTTCCCGGACCGGGGCACGAACCCGTGTCACCTGCATCGGCAGGCAGACTCTCAACCACTGCGCCACCAGGGAGGCCCTCCACTCTTTTTTAGATTCTTTTCCCATATAGGCCATTACAGAGTATTGAGTAGAGTTCCCTGTGCTATACAGCAGGTCCTTATTAGTTATCTATTTTATATATACTAGTGTATATATGTCTTGATTTACCTGGTCTAGGGCTTAGAGTAGCCCTGGCTACAAGCTGCTAATAATGGGCTCAATTCTTGCTTTGGCAACTAGAATGTGTTTTGCCTTATTAATATTACTGGAATGAAACTTTCCATTTCAATCCTCAACATAAAAAATGGGTATGTTCTATTAACAGAACAATAGAACAATGTTCTATTGTTCTATTAACAATAGAACCCTTAACTCTAACTTCTCAAGAGAAATGAGCATATTCACCAGATTTTTCTTCTACACACTTGATTCATTTGACAACGAGTAAAAAACTGGCTGTCGGGATCGAACAGAAAGCAAACTCAATCGCACCGTTGCATACGGTACGCTCTGTTGCCCTGACGTGCCTAGTTCAGGACGCAGACCCTGAAACGCGAGGCCATCCTACCTGGAATTACCTTCGCCCACTTCACGACTTGGATCATCTGTTTGCCTGCTAAGCGGTTTAGGGTGGAGAGCAGATTTTCGGCTGTATCTGGTTTGGAGTTGTCATAGCCTGCATACACAATCTCGGGTTCGATGGTTTCAAGGACCATGGAAGGGGAAGGTGTGAGCGCTCGGGAAATTGTGGAGAGTTGAGGAACCAGCGCTGAGTTGACAGACGGCTCTTGCGCAGGAGCGATGTACGTAGTTCCTTCCTCTGGGCTCTGTGGGGGGGGAGGTGGAGGCTGCTGTGACTGTTCCTCGTGAATCCCTTTTAACTTCCCCAACTTCTTGGACTTCCGAGCTGTAAAAAAAAAAAAAAATTATAAACAGGGCAAATTAAGATTATGTTTGGCATGATAAATACCATCTAAAGCACAACACTTTTGTATGTTATATACAAATGTTAAGAGTAAATCTTAAGAGTTTGCGTTACAAGAAAAAATCTTCTATTTCTTTCATTTTGTATCCATATGAGATGCCGAACGTTCACTAATCTGATTGGGATAATCATTTCACATCGTATGTAAGTCAAATCATTATGCTGTACACTTTAATACAGTGCTGTAGGTCAATTATTATCTCAGGAAAACTGGGATTAAATAAATAAATCAGTGAGTGGCACCACACAAAAAGAAGGAATTAAAAGAAGATTATGTTTGGCATACCTTACATGAGGTAAATTGCAAGCAAATATTGACTTATATTGATTAAAGCGTACTTTTCCTCTAAGGATGTCTTGTTATACTAGTAGGAACAGCCTCTTTTCAATATTTTTCTGATACCAGACACTGTCCTAAATGCTTTTTATAAATTAACCACTTTAACAATTTTATGACTAGGTACTATTACGATTCTCATTCTATAAAGAGGAAGCAGACCAGAAGGGTCAAGAAATCTGTCCAAGACTACACAGCTAGTATATGTAAAATAGAGTTAAGAGCTCAGAGGAAGGATAAATTATTTCAGATGCTAATAAGTTACATATGCCTCAACTAAATCTTAAGTAAGCCAATAATTCCCACCTATTACCCACCGAAGAATTGGCAACAAGGGCTAGACTCGCCCGATTGAGCTTATTATCTTAGTGCTGTCTCTGCTCCCTCTAATTAGCTTTCTCTGGCCCTTTACTTATTCCTCTTTGGTGCTTCTCTACCACTTACTCTTCCTGCTGTGGTCCATGTGCAACCACTTGCTTACTCAGAGTAGTTATTTTGTGCAGATGCTGTTAGACCGACCGATGTCCCCGGCTATACTGTGAACTGCTGAGGCATAAAGATTGGGTGTTCCTCTTCTTTCACAGCCCGCATGGCGCACCTTGGTAAATGCTATGCCTACACAAAGTGACTTACCGATTTCCACTGAATGAATGCGAGCTAATCAACCCCAAAGAAAGGCAACAGAAGGGAAGAAATGAAATATCTGGATGATTCCAAATTGGGGCACTAACCAGTAAACGTACAGGAATTAATGCTATTAAAAAATTCAGGTGTGAGTTATACCATTACACAATCCTTAAAAATCTCTCCTACTCTATATTTTTACTATAAATAAACATTTCACATGTCACATAGCCTATAACTAAAAGATATCACAATACGGTACAAGAATACCACTTTAGAATTTTAGTAGAATGTATTACAAGTGACCATATTCTGATTTACCCAGAACAGTCCTGGTTTATGCTTGTTTCCCAGCATGCTTATTAGTGAGTGCCCTGTTTACTCCTAAAAGTACCACATTCTGGACAATAAATAGTGCGTTCATCATAAAACCAAAGAATCAGTATTAACTTTAATAGCAGCTGCTTTTAAACAAATCTTATTGAAGTAGAGTTGATTTACAATGTTGTATTAATTTCTGCTGTACAGCAGTGACTCAGTTATACATATATGTATTTTTTCATATTCTTTTCCATTATGGTTTATCACGGGATATTGAATATAGTTCCCTATGCTAAATAGTAGGACCTTGTTGTTTATCCATCCTATATATAATAGTCTGCATCTGCTAATCCCAAACTCCCAATCCTTCCCTCCCCTATCCCCCCTCCCCCTCGGCAACCACAAGTCTGTTCTCTATGTCTGTGAGTCTGCTTCTGTTTCACAGACAGGTTCATTTGTGTCGCATTTTGGATTCTACATATAAGTGATATCATATGGTATTTGTCTTTCTCTTTCTGACTTACTTTGTTTAGTATGATAACCTCTAGGTCCATCCATGTTGCTGCAAATGGCATTATTTCATTTGTTTTTATAGCTGAGTAATATTCCATTGCATATATGTACCACATCTTTATTCATCTATCGATGGACATTTAGGTTGTTTCTATGTCTTGGCTACTGTAAATAGTGTAACAGCAACTGCTTTTCATTCACATCTCTCTTGAGGGTTCTTACAATAGATACGGGGAAAGAAAGACTGGGGAGGTGGAAGGGAGAATTGGGAGGTAGATGTGAGGACTCGGGAATGGATGGCAGGTGGGTGGGGTTAACGGGGAGATGGATAGATAATGGGGAAGATGGGTGAATGAATGAATAAATGGATAAAGGATAGAGAAAGCTCAGATGTGCCAAACTGAGCTTAGAGCTATGGTAATAATTTACTTTGCAATTGTAAGGTTTTCCATTCTATTGAGGAATTTATTTTAAAATTCTTGAAGTACCAGACACCTTCAACTTAGCTCTAACATGTGTGAGAAACTTACAGGATACAAATGTAACACAGAGTAGGGCTATGCCACACCGATTAATCTGATTTTCAAAATAACCATTCATGCTTGTAAGTATGGCCATTGATATTACATTTACCACTTGCATCACAGAAACACTGATTCAGATAAAAGACGAGCCCCTATCCAACAACAGACATACCTGCCACACATTCATAAAATACTGGAATTGGGCTTAAGAGATGAACAAGATATAATTCCTATCTTAAGAAGTTTGAAATTAGCAAAACAATTTAAAAATTTCAATTATTTCAGATCATTTCATTTCTCATGGACTGTCTCCTTCAATGAAAGAGGCAGAAAAACCTGAGTTTTAGAACTGTCTGAATGAAAAGCAGATGTATCCTATTCATGTAGTATGCTAATGGCGGGTGGCTGACAAAGTACCGCTCAGCAGTGCTGAGCATACAGTAGGGGACCAAGATGCTTCTGATGAATGAATGAGTGAACGAACCAAAGAAAAAAATCATCACTAAATGCCTCAAAAACTAGGCAAAACAGAGAAGGAGAAGAAAAGAATCAAACATGCAGATAATCCCCAATGCTGGTCAGTGGATGATTGTATCTATAAGTGTTTGAGAAGATCCTCGATAGCACAGATTAGTCATCTGGGGAATCAGATACTTGGGACTAACTGCCTCTGTGTCACATAAACTTGTCTCTAAGCCTCAACTGATTCATCCGAAAAATGAGAATGACAGTGTTTCCCTCTCCTATCTCACAGAGGACTCAACAGGTAAGAAAACTAAAAACAATGTTGAAAATTATTATTAACATCTGAAATAGCGCTTCAATGCTACTTCCATTCTTTCACATAATTTTGCAGATATTAAAACTATTCCCGTTCATTAAAATGTCCTTATCCTTTATAAGACTACATCTGATGATAACCATCATTTGATTTGATGAGAAATACACAAGGGTGATATTCTCAAACTTTATTAAAAATGATATTTGCTTGCAAGTTAATTATAAAATTCATACTTGTTTTAGGTCTTTGGTCTGTAATGCCGTGTCTATTCTCATGGCTGATTTAAGGCCAATGCTATGAAATATCATGAAGAAGAATGCTTAATATTTTCTCTAGCACTGATACACAAGGCTGTGGCCTGTAGCACAACTGATTGGGCAGATTATCAATATTATGTTTAGCATTTCAGTTACATTTAATTTTATGTTGTAATTTTATGAATATATGAGGGACACTGGAATTGAGTATTTATTTATAGTTCCTTAAATAGTTCAAGAAAATAAATATTTTCAGTGTGCAGATTCTTCAGCCAAGTGTATTCATCCTGCATCTTCTTCTAAAAGAGTACAGTTACATAACAATCATATTACCCAAAGCAGCCCTTCTAAAATGCTTGAAAATTTTATACTCTTTCTAACACACGCCGCCTTCTAAAATTAAAGCCCCTGAAAGTTGCCAATGTCTGATGTGCTCCTATAACATCACTTTCCATGACCCTTATGGGTACTCAATAAATGTTTGTTGACACTTCATTTTCAAACTGTCATACATTTTAACAAACTATTACATATGTAAATGTAAATTATTAATAAATTAAATTAAAAGTAAATTATTAATTTACTTCTGTGTAGGAAATGTAGGCAAGTTTGACATTTTAGGATAAAATTTCTGAATTGTTATTATTCCTTTTCAAAATTTCTACTGTGTAATGATCCACCTGCAGAGTTATTACTCTGAAAATGCCACAACTAAAATAATAATAAGCTCAATTTATGGAGCACTTACGTGCCAAGCACAGTTCAAAACAATTTCTAGTGGTCTTAAGCCTTCCGATGCTCACCATGACCCTACGATTAGGCAATGTTACTTCCATTTTACAGATGCACAGAGACAGGAAGTACTTCTTCAAGGTTGCAGGGCTGGTAAACACCAGGGCTAGTTTTTGAACTGGGCCATGGCTCAGAGCCCACACTCTTAACCTCTGTGCTATGCAGTCTCTCTTTTAATCCTTTTCTCTTTATCTAATTTGTTTTTTAATACTTTAAGATTAGCACCAGCTTCAAATCCAAGTGTATAATTAAGATGTGTGCTAATTACACAGGAAAATCTCTGGCCAAAGATACTTAATGAACATGTTTCCATTACCCAAAGCAACCGTGAACATAAATTAGGGGTCTTATCACTACCTACCACCTTACTAAATTAACATGGAGTTAATGGCCTTTGGGCTTGGGAACACATGTTCCCTTGTGACCCAGACACAATTCATTTCTCACCTGCCAGCCACAGTTGCAGGGTGTGTGTGTGTGTGTGTGTGTGGTGTGTATTAATATGACTGTGAATGTCTCCCAGTCCCACGTGAGCCTAGAAGAATTTCACTTGTTCTACCTGGATGTTATAGTAACAGTATATGCTCAGCAGCTGCCCCCAGGTGCCAAGTCCTTAATTACTAGCAGCATCTTAGCAGCCACTTTCTCCTGGCACTGCCGGGGGAAAGAACGCTATAGATTCCCCATGAATTGTTCCCCCAGGAGCTGTGCAATGGGAAGGCCCTGCTTCCTATCCAGAATTATAAGCTGGACAGCAAGCAGGAAGCGTCTGGTGGGACCCTATAAAAATTGTGGAAAATTCCCAATGGGGTCTCAAGATTCAAAAAGGCCCTGAAACATGGCCCATGTTTGCTCTGTCTCCTGAGGCCCACCTGGTCTGCTACATACCCTTTGGACAAACTGCCAGTGTGGTAGAATGACGGCCGGCTGGGAATGACAGACACCGCTTCTGCATCCCCCAGTAAAATGATGAGATGCACGGGATTCTCCTGCTACTTTCATCACTATCTTTCTCAAGTGTGTTCAAATGACAGATTCTTTAGACTTGGAGATGGGTCATTGGGACAACGTCTTTTTTTTTTTTTCTATCTGGAGTAGAATAAAAGACTGATGGGGGGCTTCCCTCGTGGCGCAGTGGTTGAGAGTCTGCCTGCCGATGCAGGGGATGTGGGTTCGTGCCCCAGTCCGGGAAGATCCCACACGCCGCGGAGCAGCTGGGCCCGTGAGCCATGGCCGCTGAGCCTGCGCGTCCGGAGCCCGTGCTCCGCAACGGGAGAGGCCGCAACGGGAGAGGCCACAACAGTGAGAGGCCCGCGTACCGCAAAAAAAAAAAAATAAATAAATAAACCTTTAATTTAAAAGACTGATGGGGAGCTTTTTCAACCATAACATTTCACTGGAAAGATGTAAAGTGAGAATTCTGTCATTTTAGAAATGCTCAGTGTCATGTCTTGAAATTTTAGGTCTTGGCAGTAAATATTAGAGAGGATATATTGAGGTTATATGAAAACATGTATTTTTCTTTTCCAGGCCAAATGTAATTACTGGTTTAAACCCACAGGACAGGGCTTCCCTGCTGGTGCAGTGGTTGAGAGTCCGCCTGCCGATGCAGGGGATGTGGTTTCGTGCCCCGGTCCGGGAGGATCCCACGTGCCGCGGAGCGGCTGGGCCCGTGGGCCATGGCCGCTGAGCCTGCGCGTCCGGAGCCTGTGCTCCACAACGGGAGAGGCCACAACAGTGAGAGAGGCCACAACAGTGAGAGAGGCCCGCGTACTGCAAAAAACAAAAAACAAAAAAAAACCCCACAGGACAATAAGAGCATCCACCCCATTCTCTTTCTTTCATAGACCATTTCTCTTGCCACTCTCCTCCTAATCATGCTTTCCTATTTTCCTCATCCCCTTTATCTGCACGACTTCTCCCCTTCTCCTGCCAGGGGAGGAACACACCGAGAGTTAGCGGAACAACCAAGTATTTCTGTGTCATGGGATCAAAGGAAGGAATACCACCTTCCTACAGATTTAACTGGTTTTGCAGCAAAACCTCTCTCATTTTTACTAATAGGGAAAAGAACATCTACGGTTCTCAAAGCCATACACACTAATAGAACTGGGGTGAGGGTCAGGGGCACATTGCTTTATGAATAAATAATTAGCCTCTCAATTGATAAGAAGTGGCATTCCAATTGTTTAATAAATCTCCTTGAGTGGTTATAGAACTTGAATACTGGGTGTCTTAAAAAGTATATCTAAACATTCTCACGTTAATATACATAATTTAACAAATGAACAGGCATTATTGATTTTATTAGTATAAAAACCATGCTAAGGCAAACTCAGACCCAACCTTGGACCACTTTAAGACATTCCACACGACAGACACATACACACATATACCCACACACACGCACGTTAACTGTGTGAGGTAATGCACATGTTAATTAGCACGATTGTGGTAATCATTACATAGGCATATTGATATCACAATACCACACTGTTCACGTTAAATATGTATCATTTTTTGTCAATCATAACCTCAATAAATCTGGGGGGAAAAAGACATTCCAGATTAGTGGATCTCCACAGATTACATTTTAATGTGTGTATAGCGATAACCATAGATATCTCTATAGCTATAACAAACATAATTTTGTTGCTATTGTTATAGAATACATTTATCTACTACTTAGCAAGTAACTAATATTCACCCATTGTGTAGAAAGTGCCCTGGTTTTATGAGCAGTGCAATGCTGAATAAGATGATCTGAGTCCAGACAAGAGCTTACAACCTTGTGGAAGTTGGATCAATACATAAGAAAGCAATCAGGGTTATAAAATAGGCTATGACAAGTTTGGGGTCAGTGTTCCGGACTATGTATGTGGTGAGTGAACAATGGCAGGAAGACATTGGTTTATCTTTCTATGAGCGCCTCCACTTTCCTGTATCCCTCTGTGTTAATTCCCACTGTGCCCTGGTTTGCTTTTGGTGTGATTCAAATGACACTGAGGGCCCACGTGGAGCGGTCACTTCCCTGTGTGGGCATCCACCCAATGTTAAGCATCACTGACCCCCCCACCCCCTCCGTCCCGAGAGGAGAGTCCCTCAGACCAGAAGCTAAATGTGAACAGAGACTCAAGGGAATCTGAGGGAGATAGAATAGGGGTCTGCTGATTTTGCAGAGACAGTGACAAGGTTCTGGAAGACAATCCCCAGTGACATATTCTGATTCCTTCCCTGCTGGAGACAGGGATTCAGAAAGGGGCAAAGCCAGACGCTGCCTAGGAGATACTTCTTGGGCTAGATGGCTGATTAACATGATTGTTTTTATGGCATTTATATTTTTCTGTAATTAGATTCTTTTTTTCTCCTCTAATACTTCGCAACATTTTCTCCTCCCTTTTTTTCTTTTACTGTCAGTCAGACTCAGGAACGTCTGTACATAGGAGGATGTGTCAGGGGGAGGGTTCCATCTCTGGACAGAGTTTTAAAGGTGAGGCAGTATGTCTTCGACGTCTGGCCAGGCTGGGACTGCGTTAAACCAAGTAAGAAACTCCAAAGAAGAGGAAACAATGTCTTGAGAAATGGCCTCTTGGTGATGGCCTCTGGGTAATGGAGAAAGTTTCCAGTGCTTTCTTCTGTTGAAACCTTTGCTGGTTTAAACAAGAGAGAATGCCACTGGACTGAGTGGCAGTGGGCTGAGCCACTGTAATTCCAGAACTCCTTTGGACATCACTTCTAAAGAACCGCGGGCAGTGGTGGGGCAAGGGCGGCAGCCAGCACCCCACGGCCAGGTGGGGTGGACAGCGGGTTTACTGCACGGAACACCCCCTACCTGGGCCTTGCCACTGTTGGGCTGATACACACCTCCAGGGAGTATCAGAAGGGAGCAACAAAATGACGAACGCTCCATCCCCAAAGCTTTGGACCAAAAATGTTTATGGGGGGAAAAAAAATAAGTGAAAAAAGACAGGGATTGAGTTATTCTAGAGTAGAAAGTGAGGGATATGAGAAACCAAATAGCAATTTCAAAAACTTGACAACCCTTTTCCAAATCACAGTGAGCATCTATTTTCTGTTTCTACTGAGGTCAAGATAAGATCTAAAGGGTTTAAAGGGCAGAAGCAGGGATTTAGATGAGACATTAGGAGAAATTCCTGCAAGTTTTCTGGAATGTGTTATGGAGAGAGCCTGGAATGCATGACCGCCAAGAACATGTAATATTCTTTTCTAAAAACTCGAAAGTAATAGGTAGGCAGGTTCCCTGCTTGCCTGAGTGCAATTCTGCCGTGCAGGAGGAGGACGATGAAATGAGTTATCGAGACCCGGTAGCCCTACAAGGGAAGGAAATATGACCTCCAATGTACATTCCAGCCTTCCATGTGTCTGAGTGGAACTTCTCTGGCTCATGTTTTTCTCAAAAACAGGAAGAAATCCCTTACACTTGTACATGTGCTAAGAGATAATTTTAGAAATATTTTTCCAAAACATACTCCAAGGGCAAATACTGTGATCACTGAACGCAGGCTTGGGAGAACATCCACTGCCATGGAAGAAACTCGTAAAGTTCTATATGCTCCCTTTTACCCTATCCCCAGAGTTCACATGCCCCCCCCAACTTTTTTTTTTTTTTTTTCAGTTTTACCATTTAAGGTACAGAACTCAGGTCTGTACTGAAAATGGGCTCTGTGGTTTCTCCTAATCCTGAGGTTACCTAATTTTTTTTTAAGTGGGGAAAACAGTTCATAGTAAAGGCTATCATTAATTGAGAATCTGTATGTCCAGCATGATAGCATCTTTTAAAAATGTTATCCTGTTAGGTCCTCATAAGTGCCCTGTGGCTAGGTACTATTGTTAGCACCACTGTACACAGGGGTAAAGTGGTTTGTACAGGGTCACAAGGATGGTCTGCAGTTAGGAGAAAGTGAGTTTTTGTCAGGGCATAGAAAAAGAGAACAGAGAAACCCCATCACATGTGCAGAGTGCATCAAATCAGGAGGTCAAAGGGGTATGAAAAGGACCCAGAGCCCTAAAGACTTTTCTAGATTATCAGCGAGGTTGCCATTGGATCACCTCTAGTAACAAGATCAGCAGCCTTTTTTAATGGGAGACACAGAAGAACCGGTACCAATACACAGGATGCTTTCTCTCCTAATTCCCTGGGCAGGACAGTCAACCCCTGTGTAGGACAGTCAACCCCTGTGTACTCCGGGGCTGTTGCTGTAGCAGATGAGACAGTCTCTTTGCTTTTGCTCCTTGTTTTGACACCTCAACTCTGATGGCAGGAGAAATCAAAGCAGGCAGAAATCAAACCAGTCTGTACTAAAAAACAGGACTTATTGGGGGAAGAACTTACTCCTTCTGATTAAAAATCAAGTTCTGGGCTGCCCTGGTGGTGCAGTGGTTGAGAGTCCGCCTGCTGATGCCAGGGACATGGGTTCGTGCCCTGGTCTGGGAAGATCCCACATGCCGCGGAGCGGCTGGGCCCGTGAGCCATGGCCGCTGAGCCTGCGCGTCCGGAGCCTGTGCTCCGCAACGGGAGAGGCCACAACAGTGAGAGGCCCAAGTACCACAAAAAAAAAAAAAAAAAAAAAAAAAAAAAATCAAGTTCTTATGTTCAAGAATATTTAAATGGTTAGTAGAGATGGATTAATCAATGTACGAACCCAAATGTCAACTCTTATAAGTATTAGTTCAGCTAAACTTCACGTATGATCTTGTTTTATTTCTGCATCACCAATAAAGCAGAATTCTTAGGTAAAAAACATAAGGTTCCTAAGCTCCATTGCAACTGATAGCTGAGTTCTGAGTCTGAATAAATATATTTTTAAATCAAATGAGCATTCTTTAGAAAATACAGATAATATATTTGCTTTTGTAAATTCTTATTCTTTGGGAATAATGATGCTGTGCTCAAGATTGATATCTGTGTAAATGTAAAACAAAACACAAGCAAATAAGCAAAAAGAAGACAGAAAAGCTCCTTCTAGTTTTACAATCTACTTAAAATAAGAAAAAGAGCACTGTGATAGCTATGGCTGTCCAGCAAAAGGTCCTTCTCTCAGTTAAAAAGTTCATTCTTTAATAGCTGCAAGAGCCGCCTTCTTGGCATATGTTTCAGCAGAGAACTTATTACATGAAGTACGATCTCACTGGATATGCAAGGTAAATAGTCTCATTAAGAATATTTTATGAAGAAACATGACTGTTCTAACAAGGTCAAGCGGTGAATAAGGTATGATAAAGAGGCAAAAGGCAGTGACCTGGAAATAGATTATGGCACCCAGCTTAATTTACTGTGTCTTCCCCAGTCCTGGCGTGATTCTCCATAGACTCAGGCCAAAAAGAGCTGGTCAGATGCTAGCGCACACGCTGGGCAGAAAACCCAGAAGAATGGTCCCGAGCAGACCTGCTCACACTGGCAAGTCAGCTAAGCAGGATCTACCTTAAGAAATATTATGTATAGAAAAATAAGAGTTTAACCCAACAGAGGTATGATGAGGGTATTTACACTGGGTAATGCCATTTTCCTTTACAAAAATTTCAACCGAAGACTTCTTTCATAAGCTCTCAAAGAACATACAAAATGTAATGCATTCCTGTTTGTCTGAACATTATTTTTTACATATGTTTCAATTATCCTGTTCTTTCCTCTTAGCATTTGTTGCTACTTCACTGCAATGGTTTCCTCAGCTTGGTCCCTTTAACTGTAGCCTTACAATTGACATTACAATTTGGAAGTGTCTGAGAATTCTAAAGCAACCAAGGAATTTTCCTAAATTCAATTTCAGAAAATTTTAAATGATTAGTATTTGTGTACATAAGACATAAAAACCATGCAGTGAAATGAAAAAATATACAGATATAGAACAGTTTTATCTCCAGTACCAATTTTCTTCAAATTATTTCATCTCCCTTAGCTCAACATTCTTCCTATAAAATAATTACTTAGAGCCACATTATAATTATTCTTTCAAAAGCTTTTATTTAACAGCATTTTCTATATACAATCACCTTAATTTTAATCAAATTTTAAGTAATGCTTTACTTTATTTAGCTGAAAAGTAAACCAACGAGGTTTTAGTTGAGACTACCAATGTTGAGATTATAACTGAATGATTAAAAATGATTAAAATTGCTTCGGAAGAAAATGAACTGGTGAAGCAGAAAACCAGATGTAAAATAATAATCCCATGAATTGATACAAGGACATTTTTCACAATTTTTCACAACTGGTATAACACAGAAAAGATTCTGTATTTCTAAATACTATCACTCTAGTATTAAGAACATTTTACAAATGCAAGACAAAGCTGGCCAGCAGAATTTGAAAAATATCCTCATGTTAGAAGCTAATGCTAATATAAAAAAGAATGAGTAGAATGAGGACATGTTAATGAGTTAACAGGCTCCCACTTAAGTTGGGGGCAAAAATTAGATAGGCCTGAGGAAAAAGAAAACAAACGTCAATGTTGATAGCTTTTCTGCATTTTCAATAAATATTACTCCACATTTTATTCCACTGACATCATCAGAATGAGTTGAAATTAAGAATTAATAGTAGCCAATGGACTTGAAAAAAAAATATTTTTCTAGGCTGGGATCGCTTCAGGATTCAGGCTGAACCAAGCTAAATGGCCTTTTTTGAATAAGTGATTCTCTTGCATTCGCTTCTCGTGTTTTCATTCCAGCCTCTCTTTGCACACAGGGTTTCGTGCTGGAACGTCTTGAGGCCCTCTGGTGATGTCTGGTGTTGGCAGGTATAGGTCACTGCTGGAGAGGAGGCCTCTCAGCTGCCTGGTGGCGAGCGGAGCCATGCCAGGGTAGGGCCGACGCCCAGGTCTGACCTCTCAGCTCTGTTGAGAAGACAAACTGCTCTTTTTTCCTTTGGTATTCTGCCACAGTGTAAATTCCAAAGCTTTTGGTGACTCTCTCAAACCTAGCTCAGCACAGCAGGCTGAACAAAAGCATCTTTAAAAGAATATGCTTTCCATTTAGGTTGCAAAGGACTCTTCAAATTTATAGCATTTAGCTGCATTAAAAAAAAAAAAAGTCCAAGGAAGAATTTAAGAAAGTTGTGAATACGATGCTGACTCGTTAAAAAGAAACTTTTAGAAGAAGGAAACATTAAATATCCTTTTATTTTCAGTGATTCCTTATCATCTGTATTTTTCTTTCACATATGAGACTGAACCACAGACCTGGATGGAAACGAGTTGGCCCTTCTCCATCAAAGCTGGAAGATGAGCTGTCTTCGGGAGAGGATTTAAGTAGTTCAAGAAGGATGGATAACTGGGCCATTTCTGCAAGTTTTTCTTTGGGGTCGCAATTCACATTTAAGTCATTTAAGTCACTATTTTTAAAGTAACGTCACATTTACAATAAAGAGATTAAACGAAAACAGTTATTTATTTCTTCTCACATATGGTTCTCCATTTTCCTATTAAAATTCTGCTTCTGTTCCAAAGATAGGTTTCCCTTCATTTAAAACTAAGTCTGCCAGCATGCTGTGATGTCAGCCCTCCTATACGTAGCTCTGAAGAATGGACACTACCGTTGATGATGGATTTCACTGATGGCTTTGCTAGCGTTAGAAAAGCCTGTCTGGGGTCACAGGGTGGCCCACGGCTGTCATCCCAGAGCAGATGCCTTGACCAGGAGTCAGTTCTTCACTGCTGACTTGGGTGAAGGCCAATCTCATGCTATGATTTTCAAATGGATGATGTGGTCCTAAGTCACATACCAGGTAAAACACAATTTTTATCCCCCATAATAATTTTTAACTTCCGTAATTGAAGGGGATGACACAAGCCTCTAAGCTTCCCTTTAGAGAATTTCTACCCTTTAATGGCATTTTCTTTGGGTCCCCAGTTAGAATTAGAAATTCTCTTTTAGATTCAAATCGTTTCCCTTTATAGATATGACCACAGAGAATAAAGATCAAGAGACCACGCCCAATATAATGAAACACCTTATATTAATTCTCTAACAAAGCCTTTAAGGGAAACACAGAGGATGTTAAGTTTCACCTCCAACCCCAATGAGCTAAGGTAGTTTCCTAGAGGAAACAATTCCAGCCAAGGGTCAACTCAGTCTTAGGCAGATGACAGAGGCAGGTCAGGCATCTTCCAAAAAGCAGCACCCCAAGTACAGTAGTGGAGGGCAGGTAGCCTGCCACTTCTAACCTTGAGAGAGTCTAAAGAGAGATGAACAGGGAGAAGCCAAAAAGAAGGTTTTTTCCTCTTCAGCTCTGTGGAAGAAACACACTCTGGAAATAGAATCCAGAAAGGGTCACTCTGCATCCCTAATCTTAGGGCCCGATTAGTATCTCTGAATCAGGAATGTCAGCATGGGTTTCTTTTTGTGGCTGGAATTACGGGAAATGTACTTGCCCTTGACCCTGACCCATCCTTGGGGAACGGGCGGGGATTCAGAGAAAAGCTGTGATCTTCTCCTGACTCAAAACACCATCATCAATTCAGCATTCTGATACCCAAATTGTGAACACCCTAACAGAACCTCCTAGAACCGGAAGGGGCATCACAAAACAGCAAGTTTGATCTCATTTTAAACAGAGGGAAATAAAGTTCCAGAGGGTGAACTGGCTTGCTCGAGATTCCAGATGGTAGAGGTGGGAGACTCTCAGCTCCATCATTTCAAGTTCAGTGGCCTGCTTAGCAGTGCCAGCATCAGAGCTATCATAGAGGAAGACTTTAAAGAAACATGTGAAAACACATGTACTCAATGCGACAGTTATTCATGTTTATTTTATAGTAGGTTGGAAGGCATCTGATGAAAATTATGAGGGAAAGGCTATGACCCTCTCCCCAGGCCATCTGACAGCCACTTGAATATCTGTTTAGTGTGGCATAAGCACATGCTATCAACATGGAATTCCAGTTTTCTCTCAAAAACAGTTTCTTCAGGATTATCATGAGAAACAACCAAAGTTGGATAACACAGTTATCCGGGACTCGTGAAGGTAAGCTGGTTAGTATACTGACAGCATACGACTGTAAGTGGTCTTATCTGTGTAGACAGACATTTACGTTTTGGTAATGACAGACCGGAGAACAGTCCTTGATAAATGACCCAATCATTGCCATGTATCATCCTAGTTATAAATTTCAAGAAGACATTTGAATACCTGACTATCAAAGTCCTGTGATTTGAATTCAATACATTACGACACATAGACTATCAGACATGAGTTGAAGCCTCTGAAGGCAGGTACCTACAGGGGCATAAACATGCAGTTTTCCTAAGTAGCAATCAGTATGTAGAGGAATAGCTCTTACGGACCCTACAACTGCCCTCACCGTTTTGCTTTCACGGAGCAAGCACACAGCATAAACTAGTACCTCCTGGGAGTCGATCTTCTGTAACATTTTGTATACATCAGTGTGGTCAAGAAATCACTTACATGGATTGTTTTCAACATTTTCAGCTGTAATAGTCCATGACCTTTTTTTTTTTTTTTGACTAGTTCATATGCTTAAAAAAACAAATGTTTAATCTTTTACTTTCAGGGAACCACTATCAACCAGCGTCTTATGGGGAGGACATATGGTATATGACAAAAAATGGGGAAGAGACTAGAAATCTGGGGAAAAAACTCTAAGATATAAGATATACTACCCAGCTACTTGGATAACTCATAAGGACCACATACGATTATATATACTCTCAACTCTTTGTCCGTAATACACTTAAATTTACTTATTTCCCAAAGTATAAATAATTACTAAAAGCTATGTCTATATTAAGGGATTAATAAAAGCAACAGGATATAATTGAGATGTTCAGCTAATAAAGGACTGAAAAAATGAAGAAAAGCACAGGGCCAGAGATTATGAAAACGAAGATTATCTCACTACTTCTCTAACTGTGGTCCAAGGATGGTCTTCCTTAGAATCACCTGGGAGCTTTTTCAAGATGCAGAGTCTTGGGCCATCCCAGATCTGCCTGTCAGCATATCTACAAGTGGGGGCTGGGACTCTTCATTTTTAAAAACTCCCATGTGACTATTTTTCTGCATTTGGAAAATGAAAACTACCAACCTAAAGGTTCTGAATAAGATTATGGAATGAGGGAAAAACAGACAGAACCTGGAAAAAAGGTTCTTTAAAATAAAGATAGGAAGGAAGGATGGGAGGGAGGGAGCAAGGGAGGGATAGACCGGGATAAAAACATGGCCTATACCAGGGTTTCTCAACCTCATCACTATTGATACTTGAGGCCAGATAATTCTTTGTTGTTGGGTTCTGTCCTGTGAAAATGTAGAATATTTAGCAGCAGCCCAGGCCCTCTAATCCCTAGATGCCAGTAGCATCCTCCTACAAGCTGTGACAGCCAAAAATATTTTCAGACTTTGCCAAATAACCCCCGCCCCCAGGGAGTAAAATTGCCCCTGATTGAAAACCACTGGTCTACACTAAGGAAACTGATAAAAACAAGAACAGTAAGCTAGGAAGATAATTAAATCCCTAGACTACATATCAATAAAAAACAGTCAAACGAGAGCTGAGATGAGAAGCGTGCTAATCCATTATGCTCCACAAGCTAGTTTCCTTGTTAGCAGAAGTCATAAACTGGAAAGTGAGCTAAGGATAATTTCAAAACTTCATTTTCATCTTTCACAACTTGGCATATTTCACACAAAAATTTGTATTTCTGATATCATGAAAAGAAATCTTAAAACCTCACCATAGCTGTCTGCTTTCCCTCATGGAAACAAGTGGCTGGAGCTGAGATCAGGACATCTCCTTTGGATGGAGCACTGAAGTTTTCCCTTTATGCTTTACAGATAGGTAAATTCCACACAAAATTCCTGATATAGGTCATTGGGGTTGTAAAAGATTAGAGTGTATCCATATAGTTAAGATTTACATTCAGTTTCGTAGAAATCCAAATTTTATTATCACTGCCACACTTTTTAACTACAGATGTAATTTATGGGGGAGATTAGTTCAAGATGGCTGAGTAGAAGGATGTGTGCTCATTCCCTCTTTTGAGAGCACCAGAATCACAACTAACTGCTGAACAATCATTGACAGGAAGACACTGGAACTCATCAAAAAAGATACCCCACATCCAAAAACAAAGGAGAAGCTGCAATGAGACGGTAGGAGGGGCTCAATCACAAATCAAATCCCATAACCGCTGGGTGGGTGACTCACAAACTGGAGAACACTTATACCACCCACTGGAGTGAAAATTCTGAGCCCCACGTCAGGCTTCCCAATCTGGGGGTCTGGCAATGCGAGGAGGAATTCCCAGAGAATCAGACTTCTAAGGCTGGTGGAATTTGACTGCAGGACTTTGACAGGGCTGGGGGAAACACAGATTCCACTCTTGGAGGGCACACACAAAGCAGTGTGTGCATCAGGACCCAGGGGGAAGAAGCAGTGATACCACAGGAGACTGAACCAGACCTTCCTGCTAGTGTTGGAGGGTCCCTGCAGAGGCAGAGGATGGCTGTGTCTCACCGCGGGGACAAGGACACTGGCAGCAGAAATTCTGGAAAGTACTCTTTGGCATCAGCCCTCCCAGAGTCCACCACTAGCCCCACCAAAGAGCCTGTAGCCTCCAGTGCTGGGTCGACTCAGGCCACACAACCAGCAGGGAGGGAGCCCAGCCCTACCCATCAGCAGACAAGAGGATTAAAGTTTTGCTGAGCTCTGCTCACCAGAGCAACACCCAGCTCTACCCACCACCAGGCGCTCTCATCAGGAAGCTTGCACAAGCCTCTTAGATAGCCTCATCCACCAGGAGGCAGACAGCAGAAGCAAGAACTACAATCCTGCAGCCTGTGGGAGGAAAACCACATTCATAGAAAGATGGACAAAATGAAAAGGCACATGGTTATGTACCAGATCAGGGAACAAGATAAAACCCTAGAAAAGCAATTAAATGAAGTAGAGATAGGCAACCTTCCAGAAAAAGAATTCAGAATAATGATAGTGAACATGATCCAGGACCTTGGAAAAAGAATGGAGGCAAAGATCAAGAAGATGCAAGAAATGTTTAACAAAGAACTAGAAGAATTAAAGAACAAACAAACAGAGATGAACAATATAATAACTGAAATGAAAAATACACTAGAAGGAATCAATAGCAGAATAACTGAGGCAGAAGAACGGATAAGTGACCTGGAAGACAGAATGGTGGAATTCACTCCTGTGGAACAGAATAAATAAAAAATAATGAAAAGAAATGAAGACAGCCCAAGAGACCTGAGGGACAACATTAAACTCACCAACATTCGTATTACATGGATCCCAGTAGGAGAAGAGAGAAAGAAAGGACCTGACAAAATATCTGAAGAGATTATAGTTGAAAACTTCCCTAACATGGGAAAGGAAATAGCCACCCAAGTCCAGGAAGTGCAGAGAGTCCCAGGCAGGATAAACCCAAGGAGAAACACGCTAAGGCACATAGTAAGCAAACTGACAAAAATTAAAGACAAAGAAAAATTATTAAAAGCAACAAGGGAAAAACAACAAATAACATACAAGGGAACTCCCATAAGGTTAACAGCTGATTTCTTAACAGAAACTCTACAAGCCAGAAGGCAGTGGTATGATATATTTAAAGTGATGAAAGGGAAGGACCTACAACCAGGATTACTCTATGCAGCAAGGATCTCATTCAAATTCGATGGAGAAATCAAAAGCTTTACAGACAAGAAAAGCTAAGAGAATTCAGCACCACCAAACCAGCTCTACAACAAATGCTAAAGGAACTTCTATAAGTGGGAAACACAAGAAAAGAAAAGGACCTACAAAAACAAACTCAAAACAATTAAGTAAATGGTAATAGGAACATACATACTGATAATTACCTTAAATGTGAATGGATTAAATGCTCCAACCAAAAGACACAGGCTCGCTGAATGGTTACAAAAACAAGACCCATAAATATGCTGTCTACAAGAGACCCACGTTGGACCTAGGGACACATACAGACTGAAAGTGAGAGGATGGAAAAAGATATTCCATGCAAATGGAAATCAAAAGAAAGCTGGAGTAGCAATACTCATATCAGATAAAATAGACTTTAAAATAAAGAATGTTACAAAAGACAAGGAAGGACACTACATAATGATCAAGGGATCAATCCAAGAAGAAGATATAACAATTATAAATATATATGCACCCAACATAGAAGCACCTCAATACATAAGGCAACTGCTAACAGCTATAAAAGAGGAAATCGACAGTAACACAATAATAGTGGGGGACTTTAACACCTCACTTACACCAATGGACAGCTCATCCCGACAGAAAATTAATAAGGAAACACAAGCTTTAAATGACACAATAGAGCAGATAGATTAAATTGATGTTTATAGGACACTCCACCTGAAAACAACAGATTACACTTTCTTCTCAAGTAATATTCTCCAGAACAGATCACATCTTGGGTCACAAATCAAGGCTTAGGAAATTTAAGAATACTGAAATCATATGAAGCATCTTTTCCGACCACAACGCTATGATTTTAGAAATCAATTAAGGGAAAAAAACATAAAAATCACAAACACATGGAGGCTAAACAATACGTTACTAAATAACCAAGAGATCACTGAAGAAATCAAGAGGAAATCAAAAAATACCTAGAGACAAATGACAACGAAAACATGATCCAAAACCTAGGGAATGCAGCAAAAGCAATTATAAGAGGGAAGTTTATAGCAATACCATGCTACCTCAAGAAACAAGAAAAATTGCAAATAAACCATCTAAACTTACACCTAAAAGAAACTAGAGAAGGAAGAACAAGCAAAACCCAAAGTTAGTAGAAGGAAAGAAATGATAAAAATCAGAGCAGAAATAAATGAAATAGATACAAACAAACCAATAGCAAAGATCAATAAAACTAAAAGCTGGCTCTTTGAGAAGATAAACAAAACTGATAAACCTTTAGCCAGACTCATCAAGAAAAGGAGGGAGAGGACTCAAATCAACAGAATTAGATATGAAAAAGGAGAAGTAACAGTTGACACTGCAGAAATACAAAGGATCATGAGAGATTACTACAAGCAACTCTATGACAATAAAATGGACAACCTGGAAGAAATGGACTAATTCTTAGAAAGGTATAAGGTTCCAAAAATAAACCAGGAAGAAACAGAAAAGATGGACAGACCAATCACAAGTAATGAAATTGAAACTGTGATTAAAAATCTTCCAACAAACAAAAGTCCAGGACCAGATGGCTTCACAGGTGAATTCTATCAAACATTTAGAGAAGAGCTAACACCCATCCTTCTCAAACTCTTCCAAAAAATTGTTCAGGAAGGAACACTCCCAAACTCATTCTATGAGGCCACCTTCATCCTGATACCAAAACCAGACGAAGATGCTACAAAAAAAGAAAATTACAGACCAATATCACCAATATTGATGAATATAGATGCAAAAATCCTCAACAAAATACTAGCAAACAGAATCCAACAACACATTAAAAAGATCATATACCATGATCAAGTGGGATTTATCCCAGGGATTCAAGGATTCTTCAATATATGCAAATTAATCAATGTGAGACACCGTATTAACAAACTGAAGAATAAAAACCATATGATCATCTCAATAGATGCAGAAAAAGCTTTTGACAAAATTCAACACCCATTTATGATAAAAACTCTCCAGAAAGTGGGCACAGAGGTAACCTACCTCAACATAATACAGGCCATATATGACAAACCCAGAGCAAACATCATTCTCAATGGTGAAAAACTGAAAGCATTTCCTCTAAGATCAGGAACAAGACAAGGATGTCCACTCTCGCCAGTATTATGCACATAGTTTTGGAGGTGCTAGCCACAGCAATCAGAGAAGAAAAAGAAATGAAAGGAATACAAATTGGAAAAGAAGTAAAACTGTCACTATTTACAGAGGACATGACACTATACACAGATAATCTTAAAGATGCGACCAGAAAACTACTAGAGCTAATTGATGAATTTGGTAAAGTGGCAGGACCCAAAATTAATGCCCAGAAATCTCTTGCATTCCTATACAATAACAACGAAAGATCAGAAATAGAAATTAAGGAAACAATCCCAGTCACCACTGCAATAAAAAGAATAAAATACCTAGGAATAAACCTACTTAAGGAGGTAAAAGACCTGTACTCAGAAAACTATAAGACACTGATGAAAGAAATCAAAGATGACACAAACAGATGGAGAGATATACCATATTTTTGGATTGGAAGAATCAATATAGTGAAAATGACTAAACTACCCAACGCAATCTACAGATTCAATGCAATCTCTATTATATTACCAATGGCACTTTTTACAGAACTAGAACAAAAAATTTTAAAATTCGTATGGAGACACAAAAGGCCCCAAATAGCTAAAGCAATCTTGAGGGAAAAGAGCGGAGCTGGAGGAATCAGACACCCTATTTCAGACTATACTACGAAGCTACAGTAATCAAGACAATATGGTACTGGCACAAAAACAGAAAAATAGATCAGTGGAACAGGATAGAAAGCCCAGAGATAAACCCATGCAGCTATGGTCAGGTAATCTATGACAAAGGAGACAAGGATATACAATGCAGAAAAGACAGTCTCTTCAATAAGTGGTGCTGGGAAAACTGGACAGCTACATGTAAAAGAATGAAATTAGAACACTCCCTAACACCATACACAAAAATTAACTCAACATGGATAAAAGACCTAAATGTAAGACAATACACTACAAAAATCTTAGAGGAAAACACAGGAAGAATGCTTTTTGACATAAATCACAGCAAGATCTTTTTTGACCCACCTCCCAGGGTAATGGAAATAAGAACAAAAATAAACAAATGGGACCTAATGAAACTTAAAAGCTTTTGCAGCACAAAGGAAACTATAAACAAGATGAAAAGACGACCCTCAGAATGGAAGAAAATATTTGAAAACGAGTTAACGGACAAAGGATTAATCTCCAAAATATATAAACAGTTCATGCAGCTCAATATTAAAAAAGCAAACAACCCAATCCAAAAATGGGCAGAAGACCTAAATATACATTTGTCCAAAGAAGACATATAGATGGCCAAGAAGCACATGAAAAGCTGCTCAACATCACAAATTATTAGACAAATGCAAATCCAAACTACAATGAGGTATCACCTCACACCAGTTAGAATGGCCATCATCAGAAAATCTAGAAGCAACAAATGCTGGAGAGGGTGTGGACAAAAGGGAACCCTCTTGCACTGTTGGTAGGAATGTAAATTGATACAGCCACTATGGAGAACAGTATGGAGCTTCCTTAAGAAACTAAAAACAGAATTACCATATGACCCAGCAATCCCAGTACTGGACATATACCCAGAAAAAACCATAATTCGAAAAGACACATGCACCCCAATGTTCACTGTAGCACTATTTACAATAGCCAGGTCATGGAAGCAACCTAAATGCCCATTGACAAATGAATGGATAAAGGAGATGTGGTACATATATACGATGGAATATTACTCAGCCATAAAAAGGAATGAAATCGGGTCATTTGCAGAGATGGGGATGGACCTAGAGACTGTCATACAGAGTGAAGCAAACCAGAAAGAGAAAAACAAATATCGTATATTAATGCATATATGTGGAGTCTAGAAAAATGGTACAGATGAACCAGTTTGCAAGGCAGAAATAGAGACACAGATGCAGAGACCACACCTATGGACACCAAGGGGGGGAAAGTGGGGGGGTGGAGGGCAGGATGAACTGGGAGAGTGGGATCGACAATGTATACACTAATATGTACAAAATAGATAACTAATAAGAACCTGCTGTATAAAAAAATAAAATTAAATTTTTAAAAAAAGTCATGATCATGGAGTCACAGAGCAACATTAAGTTCTGAAACACGCTCATGAAAATAAAAGTGTAATTTACAAGCAACGCAGGCACAGCATGCTAGAGAGGTTCCCGCAGCCTGGTGTAATCACAGCCACGGATTTACAATGCACAAGCCATGGCCAAGTGTCCTACCACACCCAAAGGGTGTGTCCACTGACTGACAAGTATGTTATTACACTCATAAAAGAACATGAGTAACAGCTGACCGATTTCGATATTCTTATATTAAAATTCAAGCTGGGCTTTCTACAATAGGTTTCCTTACTAACCATCCATTAAGAAGAATATTTGTTCCTGGGATGAAACGCACCCCCCCAAAAATAATCTTCCTTCGGCTGTGTGCCTGGCACTGCTCCCCATGGTCAACTTCCTGCTGACACCACCTGGAGGGAAAAAGGTCCACACCCCCAAGTTTACAGCCTGTTTCTCATCTTCGGAAGTTGCACCTTTTCCCCTATACCAGGAATGGTAGCCTTGCGTCCAGTCAACTTAAGTGCAGAATTAATCATGACTACAATCTAAAGGGATTTCCGGGTATGACCTGCATAGAATGACTTCAATCATGAGTGTAGTTCCACACCATTCAGTTATATAGGCACTCAGCTTTCTCATGAATGAAGGTCTTCTAAATCCTCCCTGGTAGCATTGTCTTTTTTTAGCTGATAGGCTTCTTCATTTCCCAGAAATCTACTGGCACAAGAAATGTACAGCCCCAGAAATGGGGCTGCAAAACTGTCTTTGTGTTTATGGCCATGAACACAGCATTGCTTATTTCCACTTCACTCAACAGGCCACTCGAACATGGATGGAGAGTTTCTGTCCATTTTGGTGAAGACAGGTTCTTCTCCCTTCTGAAATCAGCACTTCTCCCTGACTCTGACTTTCGGTTATATGTGGATTCCACTGATTTAGTTAATAATCTTTGGAATTTACTCCACTAAACCTCCTCAACCAAAACTTCATCTTAACCTACTCTTCTTGGGTTTGCCTCACTCCTTTGTTTTCTCTACTTTCCATTCCCTGTTATCCTTGTCTTTTTTTTTTTTTACACTTATTTTGGAGGCTGCTCCTCCAGTTTCGTTCCTCCAGTCCTTTTACTCTAGGTCAACTCATCCTAGCTTCTCTTGACTTTGAATTTAACGCACCACTACAAACTATCTGACCAGGGCTAGAACTCCCACCTTAACAGCAAAAACAGCTGTCCCCAGATGTTATCCCCCCCATGCTTGCAACAAAAATCGTGGTTAAATAAGCATAATCAAGAAAACACTTAAAAATTCTCATCAAGGAAAGAAGAGGTATGCAAAACTGTTTCTTATCATTTATGAAGTGGCCAAATTATGCTATACAAGTCAATATGAGATCAAGACTTATATGTTTCTTGGAAACTACACCTTCCTGGTGCAGGGCTGAAAAATAATACTTGTACTAGAACTTTCTTAAAATACCATCCTTGGAATCTTTGTTACGGTTATGGGATTGGTTTTAAAATGAAGTCCACTGTGACTTTAATAACTGTATAACCAAACTTAGAGTTTTTGCTAAATTCAGCTTAGTAATGTATGAACAAGGTTTGACTTCTTATTCATTCATTCATTCATTTATTCCATAAGCCTTTATTAAGCATCTATGTGCTAAGTGCTCTGGATATGAAGGCAAAAGGATAACTCTGTTCCTAAGAAATTCAAAGACTATTTGGCAAGAAATACTTATAAACAAGTAAGTACAATAAAATCTGTGAAATGCTACAATAGAGGCTTTGGAAGCACAGAGGAGGTACTAATGAACTTGACCTAAGGAAGTCATAAAAAAGCTTTAAAGGAGAAGAAGTCTTAATAAATTATATACATACAGAACATCTCAGAACTGTGTAAAAGACTGATCTGTGAAGGGTACAATTTATGTAGAGTTGGAGGTGATGGAATTTTTTGAGGTTGGTCTGAAATGGGTAATAGGGATTTATTAGCATAGGGGAGGGATATGTAGGCCATTTAAAAACTGTGTGGACAAAGGCACAACCAGAAGGTTGTGAAGAAGTAATCGGAATGGATTTTCAAAAAGGAAGGGAAGTGTCAAGGAGTAAGGAGAGATGGGGATGAGGTAGGTGAGTATGTAGAGGGCCAAAATCAGGAAGGCATCCAAAAATTCCAGAGTGGTAGGCATATATCCAGGAAAGGCAAAAACTCTAATTCAAAAGGATACATGCACCCCAATGTTCGTATCACTACTATTTACAATAGCCAAGACATGGAAGCAACCTAAGTTTCTATCAACAGATGAATGGATAAAGATGTGGTATATATACACAATGGAACATGATTGTTATAAAAAGAATGAAATAATGCCATTTGCAGCAACATAGGTGGACCTACAGATTATCATACTCAGTGATAAGTATGTCAGATAGAGAAAGGCAAATATTATATGATATCACTTATATGTGGAACCTAACAAATAAGATAAACAAATATATATGCAAAACAGAAACAGACTCACAGATATAGAAAACAAACTTCTGGTTACCAAAGGGAAAAGGGCTGAGGGAGGAATAAATCAGGAGTATAGGATTAACAGATACACACTACTATATATAAAATAGACAGCAAGGATTTACTGTATAGCACAGGGAACTATATTCAGTATCATATAATAACCTATAATGGGAAAGAATCTAAAAAAAAATGTATAACTGACTCACTGCGCTATACACCTGAAATTAACCCAATATTGTAAATCAACTATATTTCAATAAAAATAAAAAATTCCAGGGTTTTGTTGGACACAGACTATTACATAGGTGATGGGCAAAATAATGGTCTCCTGAGGATGTTCATCTCCTAATCCCCAGAACCTGTGAATGTGTTACCTTATAGGGCAGAAGGGACTCTGCAGGCTTAACTAAATTTAGGATTTTAAGATAAAGTAATTATCCTGAACTGTTCACGTGGTCCCAATACAATCACAAGGGTCCTTGTAAGTGAAAGATGGAGGCATGATAGGCAGAGAAGAGGATGTGACAACAGAAGCAAAGTTAGAATGCATTGAATCTGGCTTTGAAGATGGAAGGGGGCTAGGAGCCAAGGAATGCAGGCAGCCTCCAGAAGCTGGAAAGGGAAAGGAAATGAATTCTCTCCTTGAGTGTCCACCAAGGAATACTGCCTGCTTACACATTGATTTTAACTCAGTGAGATCCATGTTGGACTTCTGACATCCAGAAGTGTAAGATAATAAATGTGGCTGTTTTAAGCTTGTGTTGCTTTGTTATAGCAGCAAGAGGAAACTCATACACATAGGTACATAGGCGCCTCCTTCTTAGCCTTCCTATGTCTGGTGCAAATGAGAAGCCTTTGCTGTGCCTGAAGAAGGGAGCCTTGTCACTCAAACCACCAAGGGGGACTTGGCAGGAACTGTCCCACAGCAGTGAACCAGAAGGAAGAGTCAGGGGTGGAGAAGTCGCTGACCATGCGGAGGGCACAGCTGGGCAGGTGGCAGGACCAGTCACATAGGATGATGTCCAGAAGTGGCTCAGAACCCTACGAGGGGCTGGGGAGCAGGCAGAGGCAGAAAGGGGTGTGTGTGGGGTTGAGAGCAAACAAGCACTGTGTCCACTGCTTTAGGATGAGTCACAGGATCCCGTTTATTCTGAATTTCAAATAGCCCGAGGGGAGGCTTCAGATTTTGTTTTTTAAAGAAAATAAATCAAACACTTTGAGAAGGACTGACCCGCTGGCTATGAAAGCCTGTGTGGGAACGGGGCAGTTAGTGAGCCTTAGAGTAAATAAATCAAGTAAAGCTAGCTTCTTTAACTTCTATTTTGAATCTGTTTTCGACTCCAGAGTATTTTAATAAAATCTTTTATATCATATTTAAAGCCTGATAAGAACTTTTCTTTAACCATAAAACAGCTGGAAAGCCAACAACAGTGTCACCACTAACATTATCTGAAAACGTTTAATGATGTGGCCCAAACCGACTCTACTGAGTAAAGATGGAGAAGCGGGTCAAGAGGTTTTACTGTGAAGAACAAACATTGTGCACCGAACAGACTCGCTTGAGGGCCTGGAAGACACCGGGCACACAGATGTTTCCTTCTAACTCACATAAGCGTGAGAGGAGACCACCATGGTGGGGCCTGGGAACTGTGAATGTGGGCGCGAGATGCAACCCCAGTTCCCTTCTCTCTGCTCCTGCCTGTCCCCAGAGGGTACAAATGTCTACACACGTCCAGGGTGTGTCCAGGGGGCACATGAGCAGAAGTGAGGTGACACTGAGGGTGGCATTTCTAAATGTGTTTCTTCCCTTGTAACAAATCACAAACCTCACCAAGGTCCCCTCTTTTCCCTCTCCATTTCCTTCTCAGGATTATGCCCACCTTCTCTCTCTTATCCTCCTCTTGTTTCCCCAATACAGAATGTCAGGGTCACTGTTTCAGGACCTGTCTTCTCTGGGGATAAGGAACCTACCTTCACCTCTGAGTTCTGAACACTCTGCCCCAGAGATGTGTAGCATTTAAATGTACAGCTTATTCAATATGCTTAAAGTTTTAGTGAGGCACAAAACTAGTACAGTCAGTGGACTAAAAGCTAACATGGCCCTTTATAAGGCTATGCTAGGGCTGGCAAGAAAAATGCAAATACATTAACTTAAAATATTTTTAGGGGACTTCACCTGGTGAAGAAATATTTACCAGATGGTGGTTACTGATTCACTTGAGAAAAATAAAAATAACATTAAATAGAGAGAAAAAAAAAAAAACTAAAGGGCTTAAAAAAAAAAACCAATGAAAGGTTTTTCTTATCCTAAGAAAAATGCTGCCAATGTTATAGCAAGCCCTGGAACAGTGGTTCTCTGCTCTGATGAAGTGATGTACAATGTCTAGAGTTTTATAAGATCAAGATACTGCCATGCTCCATCCACATTTACAACATGAGAGTCTCTAGGTGCAGGGCATGGGTGAGTGTGTTTAAAACAAACACTTGAAGTGCTGGAGAGGGTGTGGAGAAAAGGGAACCCTCCTGCACTGTTGGTGGGAATGTAAATTGATACAGCCATTATGGAGAACTGTATGGAGGTTCTTCAAAAAGTTCAACATAGAGTTGCCATATGATCCAGCAATCCCACTCCTGGACATATATCTAGACAAAACTATAATTCAAAAAATTACATTTACCCCTATGTTCATGGCAGCACTATTTACAATAGCCAGGACATGGAAGCAACCTAAGTGTCCATCAACAGATGAGTGGATAAAGAAGATGTGGTGTGTGTATGTGCGTATACACACACACACACATATACATATATATACACATACACACACATACTTACATACAGTGGAATATTACTCAGCCATAAAAAAGAATGAAATGCCATTTATAGCAACATGGATGGACCTACAGATTATCATACTAAGTGAAATAAGTCAGAAAAAGAAAGACAAATACCATATGATATCACTTATACGTGGAATCTAAAATATGGCACAATGGACATATATACACTACCAAATGTAGAATAGATAGCTAGTGGGAAGCAGCCGCATAGCACAGGGAGATCAGCTCAGTGCTTTGTGTCCACCTAGGGGGTGGGATAGGGAGGGTGGGAGGGAGGGAGACACAAGAGGGAAGAGATATGGGGACATATGTATATGTATAACTGATTCACTCTGTTATAAAGCAGAAACTAACACACCACTGTAAAGCAATTATACTCCAATAAAGATGTTAAAAATAAATAAAAAGAAAAAGTAAATAAAATTTAAAAATATGGCACAAATGAACTTATCCACGAAACATAAACAGACTCACAGACATAGAGAACAGACTTGTGGTTGCCAAGGCAGGGTGGGGTGGGGTTGGGGAGGGATGGATTGGGACCTTGGAATTAGCAGATGTAAACTATTAATACATAGGATGGATAAACAAGGTCCTACTGTATAGCACAGGGGACTATATTCAATATCCTGTGATAAACCATAATGGAAAAGAATATGAAAAATAATGTATACATAACTGAATCACTTTGCTATATACCAGAAACTCACACAACACTGTAAATCAACTATACTTCAATGAAAAAAATTTTTTAAATAAAAATGGAACAAAGACTTGACAGATGAGTTAGAGAGGCAGCAAGAACTGAGAACAATCGCCCCACTGGATTGCTGATCACACAGTCCTCCCCATTCCCATCATTCATCATTCTTACGTGGTGTAACCTTTAGAATTTGGCTTAAAATTTCGAATCTGGCTCAACTTTACCTAAAAATATGAGTATTTACAGAATGGAAAAGTGTTTTTGCTCTATGGGATTTAAGTTTTTGCTTTAAAAAAATGTAGGGCTTCCCTGGTGGCGCAGTGGTTGAGAGTCCGCCTGCCGATGCAGGAGACACGGGTTCGTGTCCCGCTCCGGGAAGATCCCACATGCCGCGGAGCAGCTGAACCTGCGTGTCCGGAGCCTGTGCGCCGCAGCGGGAGAGGCCACAACAGTGAGAGGCCCGCGTACCACACACACACACACACACACAAATGTAAAAACAGACCTAATTAACATATGCAAATGTTTCTAAGTAATTAACATGAAATGCCTGTCATTTATATGGCAAATGAAGATGTAACTGTCTGAATTTTCACTGGTGAATTAGTCTAATTTTAGGATGAAGAACAGCTTGGTTTGAAGATTGATAGATTAAGAAAACTGTATGTTGAAAGAAATCTTCAATTATTTAAAAATTTTTAAAATTGTTCATAAAGGTGTCTCTCAGTTTCTCTGGTGATGCTGAAGTGAGTTCTGAAGAGTTTCCAGGGGAGACAGCAACGTGCTGGGGCAGGTCAGAAACTGAAGGGAGATGTCAGCAGGTCGGCTGCTAGCAAGTGGCCCCGCGAATCCCACCCTGTCTTCACAGACATTTCTTAGTATCTGTTACAACAGCTACAAGAGAGACAGACAAGGCATGCATTCTGAAGGGACCAACCAGAGCTGCCTCAGCCGTCCTCAGGCTAGAAACAATTTAAAAGTCTCTAAGGTGGCCAGAAAGCTTTAAAGTTGTATTCAATTTTTTGGTAAGAATAGGAAGGGCTGATTTTCATAGTCCGAGTTCAGAGTGCCAACCTCAAATGAAGAATGCTGTTGACTGATGGATGCTGATGTCGGAATGGAGGTGGTCTGCAGGTAGGGATGAGCGTGGGTCTTCTAAAGGATTTCATGATGCAGAGCTGCTCCTTTCCAGACTATGTCCCAAGCAAGTGTCAGTACGTGCCATAGGACCATTTGATGGGATCGATGTACAGCGAACACAACCGGGATGAACACCCCCAAATATGGAGGGACGGAGTTAGAGAATGGCATCCTGACATGCCACCATCTTGTTGCTAGAGACACAAGTCAGGAAGTTGACACTGCTCTAAAGTAAGGAGAAAGCTCTAGGGACGTGTCACACTGTCAACACCGAGGCTACACTTAAGTACATCGTTGTAAATTTCGAATGCTTATCTGACCCATAATAAATGTCTTCTTTCTTAGAGATTAGCCCTTTGAAAACAAGGCCAGTGCCTGCCTTCTCCTGGCTACACTGGCAACATTGTGGGGAACACCTGGAATTTAGGAGGAGTGTGATGGATATTTGCTGAATGAAGAATCAATGGATGGATTCATCAGAGATGCACTTTTTAAATACTGTGATGATCCTCCCCTCTACAAATCAGATTAATCTTAATACAGAAAATAATTACACGGTAACAGTAACTGCTTAGTGTCATCACTGTTTAAACATATTTTACGTTATTATGCTCTCAAAACAAATACCGTACAAAACAAAACACTTGGAGGAATACAGAACAATTCCATCTTGGAGTTTCTTGTTTTCATGACCTAACTCAGCAACTGGCTTTACATTGTTGTTGACGATCTACTTTTCAAAATAATGAAGCAGCACATTCAGAAGAAACCATTTTTACTGGCTCTGCTAGTTCAGCTTTGAAGAGCCTCTTCGTCAAAATGTAAATCATTATTTTTTAGTCAGCAAACGTCTTGACTCTTCTTCCATCTTCATTCCCCCAATTTATTACAGAGAACTTTCTTTCCTTTATTAATCACTGTAATGAGTATGCATTTTATAACTTGATAAATCAATAAAAATATTTAAAAAATCTGTTAGAATTGGGTTAGCTGTTAAAAGGGATGTTATCTGTCTCAGAAAAATCATCATCAATGATACTAAGTATCATACTTATTTATTCCTGAAGATTGAAGGGCTGTTTTATTTTTTTTTATTTGATTGGAATATAGATGATTTACAATGTTGTGTTAATCTCTACTGTACAGCAAAGTTATTCAGCTATACATATATATATATACTTTCTTTTTCATTTTCTTTTCCATTATGGCTTCTCACAGGATATGAAGGGCTGTTTTCTAATAGACAGTTGAATGGCTTTCTGTACCTTTCAGAGGTGAGAACAGAGACTTTACTGTTACATAAAGAGGTCCCTCCCCCTTTTTTATAATCACACTATTTTACTATGAAGCGGGGAGAAGAGGATATTTATCAGAGAGCCAACAAGCAGCAGATCACTAGTCTGTAGATTTTTCAAATGAAAGAAAAAAGACTAAGTTATATTCCTCAGTGTGCATACCTGTTAACTGAAAGTAAATGAAATCAATGATTATAACTGAGAAACCAGAGTCTGAGGTAGATGATACCTACAGAATAGGCAGGGACTTTACGTAGAGTGATGGATCAGCTCTTTCTAAGATGACTGAGTGCAGAAAGCCTATGATGCTTGGTTTTAAGTGGTTTGTCCTTCCTTCCATACTATCTCCACATACCTCACCCCTACTCTTCCATGAGCCCAGAGTGCACCCGCAATCCTAGTGTCTGGCATTTAGGGAGAGAGAACGATTCAGGTTTAGAGAGGTGTTCTATAAGAGAATGTCCACCTTACACATTAACAGATGGTTTAAAAAAAAAAATTAAGATTTGCTATTTTAATGCTTTTTGTGTTTTGTTCTGGTTTGTGTGTTTTCAAAGTAGCCATCTCAAAAACTCTTGAACTCCAAAACAGAGCCTTTGCAGTTCTGTTCCAAGAGGCATGGAAAGCTATTATTCTGTTTTGTCCATCAGCTTTTTAAAAATGGATACTTTTTTACTTCTAAATATATAGATAACTTAGAATGTGTGAATAAAAATCAGGCTGTTGGAAAAATTGCTATGATTTAAGAGTTGCTCCACAATTAAGACATGACTATAATGGCTACAAGTCTGTATTGCATCTACTACACTCTGATCACTATCTACACTTACAGCTCCCTTCTGAAAAATGGGGTCACAAAAGGCTTCTTGTCACAGGCTGTCATGCTTTGTACCACAGGGACCTGTAATTGGCCATGCCAGCCTGAGTAAGGTAGGGGCAGCAGAGGCAAAGCCAGCTGTTTGTCTATGTCTCAGCCCAATCAGAAGCTCTGTTCTGGATGGTGACCAGCCAATTGGCCGGGACCTTCTTTGGGGAAGTCTGAATACAAGACACTCAGGGGACAATGATGACAGAGAGAGAGAAGGCAGTAAGTAGAAACAAGTGCAGTGGAAAAAAAAAAAGAAAGAAAGAAAGCAACAAGGTAGGGAGGAGAGAGCATGGAAGAAAGAAGCTGACAAAAAGAGAAAAAAATCAGAAAGTCCTAGAAATTAAAAACCTATTGTGCCTTAAATGACATCCTGGTATTTCCCAAAGACAAAATGTGAAACTAGCAATATTTTTATAATAAAACCCCATCATCTGCGGTAACCCAAAAGAGTATAACAACAATATAAAGCGCCACGAACAAAACGAAAACAAAACAAAATCCCCAAGATTTTACCAGAGAGTTAGAAAAAGAATCGTGTATTACAGAAAATATCGGTGAGTGTGTGGAACTGCAGGGCTGCTGTAGACCCGTCTAAAGAGACCTGTATACCTGAGACGCTTCTTAGGAAGGACAGCTCTGATTCATGCCTATTGAGACAACAAATGCAAGATCTCAAAGGTGGAAATGTTAAGCTCCAGGCCCACTGGCCCCTTAAGTATGACTGGGATGATGACCTACCAGGACAGACTGCAAATGCAAAAGGAAATGGAAGCAGAAATGGGCATCTGTATACCCAGCAGAAGGTTTCCAGCATCCCTGGGTTTTGTACTTAAAAAGACCCAAGATAAGCAGCCTACTTGGGTAAGCTCACTGAGGCTCAAGTGCGGCCTACGAATATGTATATTCTTGGGAGGGAAGAACGTTTGCATCCAATGCCTGTATTGCTTCTGTTCTAAGAGGTTATCAGTCACGAAAGAAGACACCAATTTCCTCCCCCCCTTTTTCTTAGCTTTGATGTTTTTCTTTTTTTTTAATTTTTATTTTGTATTGGAATATAGTTGATTTACAATGTATTAGTTTCAGGTATGCAGCAAAGTGCTTTAGTTACGCATAAATCTATTCTTTCTCAGATTCCAATTTAATTAGAGTTTTGAAGGAAACTAATACAAATTAAACGTACATATTGGTTGCAAATTATAATCACAACAGTCAAAAATCTGAAAAGAAAGAAATTCCTTAGAGTTGAAGAAATATAGTAAATCTTGAAATGCTGCCTGCTTCGGGACTGACCCTAAACTCTCCTTCTGAAATTCTGCAAGGTAAAAATACCAGTTGTTTAATTCAAATTGTATTACTATGACAATGAATATGGCTTAACTTATAAATGAAGATTCAAAAACCATACTTTCACTGATTTATAGAAATGTGTTATTTTCCCCTCCACTTTCCTGCTCAAAAGTCCCACTTAAATTCGTATTGTCTACAAGCAAGGGGAATGGGAAGGGGGAAAGAAAAACCTAAGGAATGGTATTTCTTCATAAAACTCGGTACACTTGGGCTTTCTAAACTTCTACAGACTACTGCATATCATGCCTCAGGAGACCCTTAAAGATATAAAAATTGTTTTTCTTATTGGATTTCAGATATTAAACCTCCTCTCTCACTGGCATTGATCCTGTAATTTCTCTCCCCAGACCTGTGCTGCATGTGAATTTTACAGGTGCCTGACCATACAAGCTAGTTGGAGCAAGTTGCTGGCAGGTAAAGCCAATTTTCCTCAAGTAAAAAGATCTCTCTCTGGCCTCTCCATGTTGGTCATAGTTCTGTCATTCTTTTGTCTCTGGGTCTTTTGTTTTTCACTTAACTTCTCCATTTCAGTTTTTAAAGCACTTCCCAGCAGGAGACTTACTGATGTCTCTAGGTCTTTTTTTTTTTTTTTTTTTTCTTCTCTCTCCTTTTTTCTTCCTTCCTGTTTGGCTTTCTGTATATGTCTAATTCTTTACCTCTTCTGCTCAGCAGCACGACTAATCTTGTTTCCCTTCTTTTCAGTTCAAAATTGTGAATGCTATTTTCTTTAAATTTGATTACAGAACATGTTCATTAGGATTGATAAACTAGGAAAGAGGGAAGAAAAACCTTATCCGTCACCTTCACAAACACAAACGTTTTTGGTATTCTCCCATTTCCTCCTAGTCTTCTGACTCATGCAAATCTTTTCCTATAGAGCTGTAATCATGGAATAAGGAACCTAAATCGTTTTGCAGACTCATTTTTCTTTATTACTTTTGTGCAGAAAGTATTCTATGTTGTTATGAATTTTCCTAGCCGTAATTTTACTGGCTGATTAATACTGCATTATGTGGATGAATTTTAATTTAAATATTTTTCTTTTTTTGGTTCCATTCTTATCAGGAATATAAGAGTATCCATTTCTTTGAATGGTTCCCAGCATTAATCTCCTGTCTCCCTACCTTTTTCACCTAGTTGCCTGCCTTCCAGTCTGCAAAAAAGCAACCATGTGAGGTCTGCTGTTGCGACTGCTTCCTGTGTCTGAAATTCTTTTCTCTTTTCATATGACACGTTCCATTCCAGGAGGAAAAGGTGGACCCGAGATGGCCACCCTTTAAAGGCTCACCTGAGTAAAAGTGATGGCTGGGATTAGGGAACACTGCAGATAGTCATGGAAGTCAACTGAAACCAGAGTTAGGACTATACTATGGTTTGTGAAATTTCCATTTTTAAAGCCACAGGAAGCAAGATTTGCATATTTTAGAGTCTTCATTAAAGGAACGTGAAAGTAGACTTTAGCATATCAGATGAAAAATGAATCAGGGGGGTGGCTTGGAAAAGAGGAAAGACAACTGTATTAGAATCTTTAGGTTGCATTTCTCAAGTTTCTGATGATAGCATCTTGGCTTCCAAGTTCCTCATCTGTGAGTGGGAGGAGTGGGAAAGAAAAACCTCTAAGATCCTCTCTATATTCTATGGCCAGAGTACAGTCGAGCTAGAAACGCCCCAAAGGACTCATTCTTGATATGAGGTCCACATAGCCTTGACGCTGTGCTTTATATTTTAGGAGCAGCTCTAAAAGACACACATAGATCATCCTCTTCAGATCACTGGCAGTAAAACCAAAGTGATGAATTCCTTTGGAGGAGGCTATGCAAAGCAGTACATTCTCATGTAAATAAAACCATGCCTCTTTGAGATCTATTATTAGGGGCTATTGCAGAGTTGTGGGCCCAGCCTGGGGCCAAAGAACTGTTATTTTCCTTTTAATTTCTCTGTTGACATTCTCACATCTTCTGCTCTATTTTACTTTGCATGCGCCCTAAAGCTCAGCAGGATTTTAAAGAAAAGGGATAGCACGTGTAGGAAGAGGAAGGGAGTGGATCTAGAAAAAAGGGAAGAGGCACGTTTTATGGCTTTGGTTTCTGATAAATATAAACCTACTCATTCTTCTTCCTTCCACTTTCTAAGGGAGAAACTAGTTTGGGGACATGGTTAGGATTACATGCTAACCAGCTGACAGGATAGGAAAAAAAATATTCTAAAGTATTCTGAATTCCTGATGTCCTTAGAAGGCAGATGACTAATTTTGCTCCCAGAGTCATGACCATTCACTAACAGAAAATGTCTTTCAAGTACAGGGTTGCATCTGCTGTATCCCCCAAGAAAGGTAACAGGAAAGAAGGGTGAAGAAAAAGAGACTGCAGACCTGCTTTGCTAGGAAAACAGGGGTGAGATTGGAACATGCATAAAAAGGGTTTAATTTAAGTCACATATTTCATTTAAAAAATTGCTTCACATTAAAAGGTTAAACTTCATATTATCTCTTTTAATATAATAAAATTGCTTGCATTTCTTTTTGCCCAAATTGAAACGGAAAACGAGGCTTCAAAATAAATTACAAAAGAAAAATGGCAATGTATGTTACCACAAGTGGACACTTAGTAAAAGTGAATTACTTAATCCAGGAACCAGAAGTAGTTAAAGTATAACTTGAACCTAAAGAAAATGCTGCTTTTATAAATATTGATTTCTACTCTGCCCATTTTTTTTAACATCTTTATTGGAGTATAATTGCTTTACAATGTGTGTTAGTTTCTGCTTTATAACAAAGTGAAGCAGTTATACATATACATATATCCCCATATCTCTTCCCTCTTGCGTCTCCCTCCCTCTCACCCTCCCTATCCCACCCCTCTAGGTGGTCACAGACCACTGAGCTGATCTCCCTGTGCTATGCGGCTGCTTCCCACTAGCTATCTATTTTACATTTGGTAGTGTATATATGTCCATGCCTCTCTCTCACTTTGTCACAGCTTACCCTTCCCTCTCCCCGTGTCCTCAAGTCCATTCTCTAGTAGGTCTGCATGTTTATTCCTGTCCTGCCCCTAGGTTCTTTGTGACCATTTTTTCCCCCCTAGATTCCATATATATATGTGTTAGCATACGGTATTTGTTTTTCTCTTTCTGGCTTACTTCACTCTGTATGACAGATTCTAGGTCAATCCACCTCACTACAAATAACTCAATTTCGTTGCTTTTTATGGCTGAGTAATATTCCATTGTATATATGTGCCACATCTTCTTTATCCATTCATCTGTTGATGGACACTTAGATTGCTTCCATGTCCTGGCTATTGTAAATAGAGCTGCAATGAACATTTTGGTACATGCTTCTTTTTGAATTATGGTTTTCTCAGGGTATATACCCAGTAGTGGGATTGCTGGGTTGTATGGTAGTTCTATTTTTAGTTTTTTAAGGAACCTCCATACTGTTCCCCATAGTGGCTGTATCAATTTACATTCCCACCAACAATGCAAGAGGGTTCCCTTTTCTCCACACCCTCTCCAGCATTTATTGTTTGTAGATTTTTTGATGATGGCCATTCTGACCGGTGTGCCTACCTGCCCATTTTTGACTCAGTTTTCAATGACCTCAAGATTCAAGGTAAGCTTTTTCTCTAGTATAATGTTTTACCGAAATCCATAAAACCTACCCTGCATACCTAGAAACCAGCAACAAAGCATGTGGATTCTGTATCATGTACTACTGTGCCAGGCCTCACTTACAGACCATCACAGACACAAGAAAGAAACCTGGTGCCACAGCTGCCATTAATAGATAATCTGAGCTATTTTTAAAATGTCAATCTATAAACAGTGGACCCGTTTCATACAGAAGAGTGATGCTGGGTGTGTGCTTTGGTGCCAGGAACAGAGATCTCAGTTCTGGCTCTGCCACTACCCGGCGCTGTGGCCTTGGGCCAGTTCTTTAACCTCTCTGGGCCTCCATGAACTCACGTTTAAAATGGACAGGTTAACAGTATGTATCACATGGTGTTATGTGATATTTAGAAGACACGACACATATATAGAGGGCTTAGCTGAATTCTCAGCACACAGAACCCTTAAAAATGCCAATTAATCATGCATTCACTCAACAAACAACTACTGAACACCTACTTGGTGCCAGGCACTGTTCTAGTTACTGGAGATAAAACAACGAACAAAGAGACCAAAATTCCTCCCCTGATGGAATGTCTATTCCAGCAGAAAATATCTCACAGTTAAATAGCGCTTACAATTATTTACTCTTATTGCTAAACTAGTGGGTCTCAATGCCACCCAGGGCATACTTAGCAAAGTTTAGAAACATTTTTTTAAATTTATTTATTTTTGGCTGTGTTGGGTCTTCATTGCTGCGTGGGCTTTCTCTAGTTGCGGTGAGCGGGGGCTACTCTTTGGTGTGATGTGTGGGCGTCTCACTGTGGTGGGTTCTCTTGTTGCGGAGCATGGGCTCTAGGTGTGTGGACTTCACTAGTTGTGGCACATGGGCTCAGTAGTTGTGGCTCACGGGCTCTAGAACACAGGCTCAGTATTGTGGTGCATGGGCTTAGTTGCTCCACAGCATGTGGGATCTTCCCAGCCCAGGGCTCGAACCCGTGTCCCCTGCAATGGCAGGAGGACTCTTAACCACTGTGCCACCAGGGAAGCCTAGAAACATTTTTGGTTGTCACACTGGGGGTAAAGGGACAGCTACTGACATCTAATAGGTAGAGACAAGGAATGCTGATAAACATCCTACAACACACAGGACGGTCCCACAGCAAAGACCTATCTGGCCCCAAATGTCAACAGTGCAGAGGTTGAGGAACTCTGTTCTGAAGGTTATGTATGGACTCAACACAATCCTATGAGGTAGGAACTATAAGTATGGCTACTTCATTAGTATTTTATAGTAACTGATAGTAATGACATTTTATAAAGTGTGATCATACAGTATTTATAGTAATATTTACATAGTATATGTAAATATATAAGATTTGTAAAGCTATACAAAAATTGCACAGAAATACTTTAAAATATACCTCAGCAGTGTGTGTGTTTAAATTCAGATGGTAGATTTTACAAAACTGATTCAGAGTTCATTTTATGACCAACGGCTGTACCACTGTGCCATTTAGATTTTAAATTATTCATCTGGCCCGATCCTCGCTCACATGCTTCAGAAGGCGCTCTTTTGTGCCACATCTGCGCTGATTTGGACGTTAGAACAAGGAAGCAGTGTGGCACACCAGAACCTCCAGACCCGGGGTCCAGAGATCCAGATCTAGCTCCAGCATCTCACTGGCTGTGGCATCTTAGGGCAAGCAGCTTAACTTTTCTGGGCAACTGAGGTTCACCATCACCAACATGTGGGGCAATCGTGTCCCTCAGATCATGTGTGCAACTGTCATGGAATCTGCAGTGAGAGTTTCCACCACCCACCACACCACCAACGTGTACAGGTACTGACTTTTTTTCACTGTACCCTGACGCATTTACTGTTCTCCACAGCCTAGGAGGTAGGCACAAGCTGAAGGAAACAGGGGCATGGAAAGGTGTAACCTGCCTCTGAGGTTACAAGTTCAGGAAGTGGCAGAACAAGGGTTCTCACCCAGGCAGTGTGGCTCCACAGCCCGCCCTCTGGACCAGCATGGGCTGCTCTCGCTGAGTTCAAGCCACCCAGGATGCTCTCATAGGAGCAGTGCCACATGGCCACAGCTCATCCACCTCTTGACTCCCAAGAGCTGCTCTGTTCTGCATGCAGCCATGTTCCTCCCTAGTCCTGACTAGTCAGGCAGTTGGTGCTTTCATCAAAGCAAAGAGTGAAATCTCTTTGTGTTTCTTTTTCGAATTACTTTCTTTCTTTTAAATAGGTAACTTGTGTACACAATACACGCATTGGTCCAATATGAAGTTCAAAGGCACAGAAGAATATACAGTGACAATTAATTTTCCTTCCTATCCTTGTCTCCCAGCTACCCAGTCCTTTCTACTGAGGCCACCACCATGACTAGTTTCTTGCATATCGTTCCAGAAATGCTCTATACAATATATATTCTTTTCTGAAAGCAGATATACAACTTGTAGTATACAAAACATACTATTTTGCAACCTGATTTTTTTCACTAAACAGTATTTTGGAAATCAGTCCGTATAGAGCCCCTTTTATTCTTATTAGTGTTTGAGAGTATTCTATAATTTATTTCATCAGTTCTGAACAGATAAATATTTAATGTGTGTCTGATATTTAACAAGGCTACAATGAACATCTTATGCATATCTCATTTCTTACATGGCCAGAATATACTTAGGATAAATTCTTAAAAGTGGAATTGGTGAGTCAAAGGCCTTGTGCCTTTTAACATTTTATTGAAATAGCTGAACTGCTCTCCATAGAGGTTATATCAATTTCTACTTCCACCTAAAATGCAGGAGATCAACACTGGGTTTTACTTTTATTTCTATACTCATCAAACAATATATCATAAAAATGTTTTATCTTTGCCATTTGCAAGAAATTGTATCTCATATTTTAAATTTGCATTTCCCTTATTAGGATTAGATTGAGACTCTTTTCATGTGTTTCAAGAACCAATTGTATTTCTTTTATTATTCTTTTCCCTATATTTTGTTCACATTCCTATTCTTTTCATTCTCATTTTTCTAATGAGTTGGTTTCTTTTTCTTATGGAATTAGACAAGCACAAGAAATAAACCCTTTGTCTATAAGCTGCAAGTATTTTCCCCCAGTTTTTTATTATTTGCCTTTGCAGTAATATTTGATTTGTAAGTAGTATTGATTTCCTCCATTCTTTTCTCTTATAGCTTCTGGGTTTATTTAATACTCAAAAAGTATGAAATACTCCACTTGCAGAATATAAAAATATCCATGTTTTCCTTTAGTACTTCTGTGATAGCAGAATTCATTTTGGAGGATCATAGGAGTTTGGATTCAACTTTCTTGTTTTCCAGATGGCTTCGCAGTTGTCACAATAATTTCTATCGAATAACCTATCCTTTCCCCACTGATTTGAAATGCCAACTTTATTATATACAAAATTCTCATATTATTTGAATCTATTTCTTGACTTTCTGTTGATCGGACCCTCCATAAACAAATACACAGACCATTTTAACTACGGTAGCTGTGTCATATGCTTTGCTGTGTGGCAGAGCTAGTTGTCCTTATTATTTACCTTTTCCAGAATTTTGCTGGCTGTTCTTTAGGAACTTAGAATCACCAAGTGGTATTTCTGTTGGGCTTGTGTTATATTCATAAAATAACTTAGAGAAAACTGATACCTTCAAGACGTTGAATCTCCCCACCCAGGGACGTTGTATAGTTTTGTGTTTGGTTCAAGTCTTTACCTGCCCCGCTCTTTTGGTGAGCTCCTGTAACATTTTTAAAGTTTTGTTTTTTTGGGTTTTTTGGCTTTTTTTTTTCATATAGGTCTTCCTTTATTACATTTACTCCTAGAGTCAGGAATATATTCCTATCTGGTTAATGTTATCACTTATAGGTCTTATTTCTAAACAGACACAGTAATAAAAACTGTTAGCTACAGTTTTATGTAAAATATCATTCATTTTTGTTTTGGTTATGCACCCAGTTCTTGAAACCTTAGCAAACTCAAGAGGACCACAGCCACATAGCAGACTTGTTTTCAACTCCTTCTTCTAAGAAATATTTTGCTCCTGAAATATTTTAGCATAAATGTAGAACTTACTCGATTTTTAGAAATCTTTGCTTCATGTTAGCTTCATCTTCAATTTTGGGAGTATAGAGCCTAGTGGTGTGATAGCCATCTTAACAACTCTTACTGAACTAAAACTACGAAACTTACCTCCTAAATTCATTCCAGCTTGAAGACACTTCTGAAGTCTGCAGGCAGGACAATTCTTCCGTCGAATCTTATCAATTATGCAATCATTTCTTCCAGCACATAAATAGTTGTGTTGCCCTGAATAAAATAATAAAGAACAGTTGTTACAATAAAGACTATTATATTAATATAAAGTACTAATATGTACAATCAGGTAATGAAACATCCTCTTTCCTGCCTTGAAATCTCTTCTTCAAAAAAGTAGAAGGGAAACATGATTTGCGAATAATATAGGTACAGAAATGGTCAGTTTAACACAGCTGAGACTTTAGGTTACAGATGATAAGCTTAATGTTTATTTCTAATAGGTTCCCATAGAAGTAAAGCTGCACTCCTCACTGTTTGAATTTCTGGGCATGCACCCTTTCAGGAGATGGTGCACATTTCATTCAGCCATCACCCAGCACCAATCTAAACAAAGGCCCCGCTGCAGGGTGTTGTTTTTTTTTTATTTTATTGAAGTATAGTTGATTTGCAATGTTGTGTTCATTTCAGTTGTATGGCAAAGTGATTCAGTTATACATACATATACATTCCTTTTCATATTCTTTTCCATTATGGTTTATCCCAGGATATTAAATATAGTTCCCTGTGCTGTACAGTAGGACCTTGTTGTTTATCCAACCTATATATAATAGTTTACATCTGCTAACCCCAAACTCCCAACTGCTGTAGCTGTTTAAGCTCCTCTGCCTATCCACATTTACACATGTCATTTCAACTGGAAGACTTGCAAAGTATACAACCAGAAATGTAGAATGATTTCATTTTGCATGCCAAACTGGCACCAAAATAATTCAGATGCGGAATATGCTTGGGGAGCGGCATCCACCGGCAAAATGCAAAACTGGACCCTAGCTCTATTATTCATTTATGTATTCCAATAAATAGAAAATATCTACTGAACCTCCACTAGGGATCAGGCAGTATTAGACACACTGTGGAAACAGCAGTGAATAAGACAGACAAAAGTTCCTGTTCTCGTGACCCTACCATGAGGGGGAGACAGTCAACAGACAAGGTAAGTAGGTAAAATGTACAAGTGCTGGACAGTAATAGATGCTCGGGAGAAAAATGAAGGGAAGGGCACAGGACATGGTGGGGGTGAGGAGGGTGTTGATATTTTAGAAAGAATGCAGGGGAAGCCTCGCTGGAAGGCGACTTTAAATTAAAGCTCTGAAGAAAAGGAAGGCGCTAACTATGTTGACATCTTGGGGAGAAAACAGAGTAGAGCAGAGGGAAAAGCAAATGAGGGAGGGCAGGGGTGGGGAGGAAACCTGGCATGTTTAGGGAACAGCCAAGGATGAAAGATGGAAAGAATGAGTGAACAGTAAGAGGAGATGAGGAAAAAGGGCCAACGTGACTCAGATCATGTAAGGCATTATAGATCATGTTCAAGACTTGGAGTGGATGGGAAACCATGGGCCTAGAGGGCTTTTAGCTGAAAAGCCATGGCTCTGGCCGCTGTATAGAAAACCGACTGCAGTGGACCGAGGACAAAAGCAGGGGGACTGGGGTAGCAGGCTGTCCCTATAATCCAGGGGAAGATGATGGTGGGTTGGTGATGAAAAGTGGTCAGGTTCTAGAGGCATTCTGAAGGTAGAGCTGCTAGAATTTGCTGACAGATCTGAGAAAAAGGGGAGCTAAAGAGGCATTAAGATTCTTGGGTGGAACAATTAGAAAAATGGAACTGCTGTAAATTAAAATGAGGAAGACAGTAGGAGCACATAGCTTACGGGGAACTACCCTGGCTCAGTATCGGACATGCTAACTTTGAGACACTTGAGGTGTATCTAAATGGAAGTGCCTGCGGGTTGGTTAGACACACAGGTCTGGAGTTCGGGAGAGGTCTGTGCTGGAGATGTAAGCAGCTTGTGGTCATTATTTTAAGCCGTGAGACTGGATGAGATCATATGGAAACTGGAAAGGGAAGAGGTCTGAGGACTGAGTCATGGGGTCATTGAAAACATGCAGAAAAGCAGAGGGTGTCTCACCGATGACTGTAAAACAGGGAACAGGCTCTAAAGGCCTCCCTTCAGCCTAGTACCATCACACTCCCTTCGTTGAGAATTACTAAGTAAATTACAGCAAATACTCAATAAAAATAATGTGTACTGCCCAATGGTATTAAAATAATTTAATCTATAGCTCATTCTCAGTAACATTATGGTAAATATTAGTAATGATGATCACAATAAAACAACAGTAATAGAATAGGGAAATCTATCAAAGTGAAGAAATGAAACTCCACCATTATAATAATCTAATGACTTTTTAAAAAATGGAAGGCTCTTAGCGAATATAAGTAGGTGTAGGTAATTACACAAAGGCAATCGATACCCACGGTAAAGACTATAACCGATTAATATAACATTTCATGTTGCTGCACAATATCTTAAGAAGTTACCACTTTAAAAATAAAACTTCAAGGCCCTATTATAGCACTATTTTATTTAAGCCTTACAACAACCTTATGACACAGGTAAGGCGATGATTATTCCTATTCTTCACAAGAAGAAACTCACGTTAGAACTGGTAAAGTAACTTCCCCAAAGGGTGGAATTGGAAGCAGAATTCAGTAAGTCTGACAATGTTGCTGGGTCTTAAGGCCAGAGGTTTGTGTAAACATCAATTTGCAATATAATTTACTGGTGGTCCAACAGGATGCTGAAACTGCTCTTTGGAAACAACAAGCAAAGGAACGTTCTTTGAATGAGGCATACTCTATCACCCAGTATTTGCATTGGCAACCAGCATTATGTGTCTTCCTTCTATCATGGTGTGAAATTAAATACAAAACCAAAGATTTCATCTATAATTCACACTGAATTGAATAAAATTTAATGTCTAAAGAAACAACTAAATGTAACTTTAATTGGTTTCAATTCAACAATTATTTACTGGGAACCTACTATGTGTGCAAGGCCACAAAACATTTGCATCAGGGGTTGGGGTAGCCTATGGTTCTTTCCGTTTCTGGTAATCTACAATAAAATGTGACAGCCTCTTAGTCGCAGGCATACAAGAATGCATAAGAAATGGTCACTGTCTAATGCACACACTAGAAAACTTTCTTTTCTGGGTGTTCAAAAACAGACTTCTAAAAGCTGGGATTGTTTTATGAGGATTTCTCTTTAGTAAGCACCTTTAAAAAATTCAAGTTACTATAACAGCTGCAAAAAATTTCCTTCTAGGTACAATATATGAAATAGTATACCTGGTTTCTATCAGTCAGCGTGGTTGCAGCCACTGATTCATCTTCCACAAGCAGGATGGAGAGCTTAAGGGACAGCTGTGGGCATGTGTTACTAGTTTTCAGACAATTATCTGTCACTTATATTTTTAATTGTGTAAACATGAAAGACTTGAACTGCACCTACACAAACAGGTAATGTGTGTCCCATCCCTTAATCTATATTGAAAAACAAACAACCACCAAAAAACCGCAATGAAAACAAGAGAATGCATTTAGAAGATTTTAAAAACTTTTGATCATGTCCTTTTTTATTCTTTTTATTTTTATTTTTTTTGCGGTACGCGGGCCTCTCACTGTTGTGGCCTCTCCCATTGCGGAGCACAGGCTCCGGACGCGCAGGCTCAGTGGCCATGGCTCACGGGTTCTGCCGCTCCGTGGCATGTGGGATCTTCCCGGACCGGGGCACGAACCCGCGTCCCCTGCATCGGCAGGCGGACTCTCAACCACTGCACCACCAGGGTAGCCCCATGTCTTTTTTTAAATACTGTGCTCTCCTAGTGTAAAAATAGCTAATTCAGAATAAGTCATACCCCAGGCTTTTGAGGGTAAGTAATTTTCTACTATAACATTAGTACTATATTAATAGGGCAGACAACCAGAATGCCGGGGACCAGACAGTGGAGGCTCTGAATAACAAGCTGGTGATGAGACTCCTGCTTACAGGATGTGAAGTCCAGAGCCGTATTTTAGAAACATTAATCTGAAGGTCATGTCCTAGATAGGTAGAATGGAAGTAGGGAACACTACTAACAATCTACTTGGAAGTTCTCAGAGACGGCCTCTTTGCAAGTTAATAGTTATATATTAATTAGAACATATAGTCACCGGAATAATCCTGTGGATTAAAAAAAAAAATGTCGGTGGTAAAGGAAACAAAGATTTATTTCTCATTCCACTTATATGTCCATTTGGGGAAGAATACCAGTTCTAGTAGTGGCAGAATAGCTTGAATCAGATAAACCTCCTACAAAAAACAATTATAAACTGTCCACAAAAGGGGGGGAAATATTTGAAGGCACTGGGGAGAAACCAAAAGAAAGGAGAGGCTGGAGGAAAACTGACTCTTGAAAAAAGAGAACCACCCTAGACATGATTCACGTTTGAACGGCTTTTTTTCCCAAGGGCCTTAGACTCTTACACCCTTCAGTGGAGGCTGGATGGAAACGCTGCAACATCTTCAGTCCTACCGGCCTGAGAAGACAGAGAACAGACTGTGGGACTTTTAGAACAGCTAAAAATTGAAGAAGGATAGATATTCTGGAAAGGAGGGGTGGACATATTAACTCCCCTCAAATTTTTGGCTGACCTGTGAACTGAGCAGGAGACTCCAAAGAGTGAGAATCCAGGGGTGAAACAATTTAAGGCTTGAAAGAGGCTGAGCAGGTATTTCAGCTATTACTAATCACCGGGTGACAGAGTTTGAATCCCACTAAATCAGAAGGACACAATCAATACCTCAGGCTTTCCACTGAAATTGTAGAAGGTCCCTGCCTTTGGAGCAAATACTGTATCCTAGGATTAAGGCATTCACCTTAGGGTTAAAGGCACAACCAAAACAGACCTACCCTAAAAAAGCATACAGCAGAGGCCCCATAAGTTCAAAGTGATTTGTCAGTAATTTAATTGATTACAGAACAAAACTCAATATTCTTCAGAAAAATATAACAGAATCTGGAGTCTCCAGGATGTCTAGAATACAATAATAATTACTAGAGAAATGCAAACCAGAGTCAATAGAAAAAGTCACTAGCAACAGACTCACAAATGACCCAGAGGTTGAAATTACCAGATAAAGATTTTTAAATAGACTATACTTGTTAGACTATACAAGAAAATATGAATAAAAGGGTTAAAGAAATAGAGACTCTCAGAAGAGATTTGGAAACGATAAAAAACAAACACAAATGGAAATTAAAGAACTACAAAATAATATCTAAGATATTTTTGGTTGAAATTAACAATATATTGGACACTAACAAAAAAAATCAGTGAAATTAAAGAAACAGAGATATAAAAACTAAAGCACAAAGAGAAAACATCAAAAGATAAAAGGAGGGCTTCCCTGGTGGCACAGTGATTGAGAATCTGCCTGCCAATGCAGGGGACATGGGTTCAAGCCCTGGTTTGGGAAGATCCCACATGCCGTGGAGCAGCTAGGCCTGTAAGCCACAATTACTGAGCCTGTGTGTCTGGAGCCTGTGCTCCGCAACAAGAGAGGCTGCGATAGTGAGAGGCCCGTGCACCGCGATGAAGAGTGGCCCCGCTTGCCCCAACTAGAGAAAGCCCTCGCACAAAAAAGAAGACCCAACACAGCCATAAATAAATAAATAAATAAATAAATAAATAAATAAAATTTAAAAACAAAAAAAAAAAGATAAAAGGAAAAGGCATCAGGGGCCTATAGGACAACATTAAGTAATTTAATGTATGTGTAGCTGGAGTTCCAGAAGGAGAGAGATAATAGGTCAGAAAAATATATATAAAAATTTCCAAATTTGACTAAAACAACATCCTACAAATTTAGAAAGCTTAGCAAATGCCCCAAGAGATAAAGAAAATCACTATGGCACAACACGGTTAAATTGCCGGAAGAAAATATAAAGATTCTTAAAAGCATCCAGAACAACAATGACAAAATTACATCGCATTAAGGGGAACAAGGATAAGAGTAATAAGTGAGGCCAGAAGACAAAATATAATACCTTTAAACTCAGAATAACCAATGGAAACATTTCTCAAAATGAAGGTAAAATAAAGACATTTTTGGATAAACTAAAGGTAAAAGAATTTGTTGGTAGTAGAATCACATAAGAAAAAAAAAGGAAGTCCTTTATGCTGAAGGGAAATGATACCAGAGAGAAATACAGATGTACATCAAAGAAAAGAATTAGAAATGATGAATAGAGAGTAAAATTTTAAAGAAATTTTCTTTCTTTTCTTAAATTCTTCAAAAGTCAAATTACTATTTAAAGCAAAATAAAAACTGTATTATGGGATTTATAAAAAAATAAAATGTGTATAAGTAAAATACCTAAAAACATAGCACAAAGGATAGGAAGAGATATAAATGGAATTTTACTGCTATAAACTTCTTACATTACACTTGAAATGGTATAAATTATTCAGGGTAGACTATGGTAAGTTAAGAGTATATTCTGTAATCCCTCAAGCAATGGTTCTCAAAGTATGGTCCCTGGCCAAGCAGCATCAGCATCACCTAAGAATTTAACAGAAATTTAAATCCACAGGCCTAATTCCAGACCTACTAACTCAGAAACTTTGGAGCAGGGCCTAGAAATCTGTGTTTTATATAACCCTTCAGGTGATTCTGTTGCACAATAATGTTTGAGAAATACTACCATGAAGCAACCACTAGAATAATAACACTAAGTGTAGCTCAAGGGACAATAAAGATATAAAATGGCATACTAAAAAAATATTCAACCCAGAAAGGACAGAAAGGGAAAAATGGGGGAACAAATAAAAGAGGAAACAAAAAGAAAACGAACGTCAAGATAAGAGATATAAATTCAAGTACAGCAATATTTACACTAAATATAAATGGTGTAAACACTCCAGTTAAAAGTCAAAGATGGCAGACTGGATTTCAAAAAGGCAAGACCCAAGTGTGTGTTATGATGCATTTTAAATATAAAGGCACAGACAGGGTGGAGGCTAAAAGATGGAAAAATATATGCAATAAAAAAATGCAAGCATAAGCAAGATGATGTGGCTACATTAAAGTCAGATAAAGTAGACTTCAAGAGAAAACCTGTCACAAAAGATAAAGACTATCACTTCATAATTATTAAATTAGGATATAACAGCCCTAAATATCAATGCACCTAATAGTAGAGCTTCAAAATTCATCAACTAAAAATTAGTCAGAACTAGGGGGAAAAAATGCAAATCCAAAATCATAGTTGGAGATTTAAAAACCCCTCTCTCAGCAACTGATAGAACAATCACTATCTAGAAAATTAGTGAGGATACAGAAGATTTGAACAATATTAGCAGAAACCTTGACCTAATTAACAGTTAGGTCACACAACTGCACAATACACATGTTCTTTTCAGGTGCACATGAAATATTCACTGAGACAGACTGTATCCTGAGCTTTAATACAAATCTAAAATTCTAAATAAAAGGATTGAAATAATGTACAATATATTTTCTGACCACAAAGGAACTAAATGAGAAATTAATAACAATGATATCTAAAAAAGCCCCATATTTGAAAATTAAGCAACATACTTCAAAAATTCTATGGGTCAATGAAGAAATCAACAAGGGAAATTACTGAAGGTTTCAAACTGAATGATAATGAAAACTCAACATATCAAACATATCTAAAGCAGTACTTTTAGAATTTTTAGCTTTATATACTTCAATAAGAAAAGAAGAAGGGTTTAAAATTGATGATCAAAGATTCTACCTTAAGAAGCTAGAAAAAATAAAAACTAAGCCCAAAGCAAATGGAAGGAGTGAAATAATAGTGAATGAAATGAAATGAAAAAGAAAAAGGCAACAGAGAAAAATCAACAAAGGTAAAAGTTGGGTTTTGGTACATATTAATGAGGCAACGGCAGAGAGTCTGCGAATTCCGTTCCACGTGTTCTCACCCTGGGCCCCAGGCTGATGGGGCAGCCACCATAGTGAGTATTGTGAGTCTCACGGCAGAGCAGCTATAGAATCTGACTTAGGAAATGTACTGCTCCAGCCCAGAGTGGGCAACTCATTCTTCATTGTTCAGATGTAGTCCAGTGACCCGCACCTAACTGCAAGGGAGGATGGAACTGTCATCTCACCTTGTGCCCAGAAGACAAAGAGCTGGAAATATATGGGGAACCTCACTGAAGACTACCTCCATGAAGGGGAAATAAGAACACAAAATTCAGCCTCCATATTACTTCCTCTCAGAAGTATTAAAATATTTACATTATTGTTTTAGGGACAAATTAATTTTAATGGATGAAGTTGAGGCCTCTTTCCATAAATAGCTAAATTTTTCAAAACATTATTGAGAAGCTACCAGTACCTAATACATTTTTTTTAGGAAAAAACCAAAAATCTATGGGCTATTTTAATAAAGAATGTAATCCAGTGACCACTCCACCCCTAAGTCCCCAAACCCACAACCCACTTTCTCAATGTCAGTACACTAATATGCATACATACTCAAGAATCTGTACAAAAAATCAGAAACTAAATAATTTAAAACCTTATTGGGTAAATGCAAATATCCCACGATTTTCAAATTGATTGTATTTCCTTATCAAAATATAGAGTAAGTTCTGTCTAGTTAGCTGGTAGCAAGCACTGTGATAGATACTCCAAAGAAAAAAATGCACAATTCCACAACATGGAGAGAAATAAAAGCTTAAAATAAATGGGATATGACAAAGATTCCAAAATATTCCTTTGAAATAAAACTTTTGTACAAAACGGCTGAGCCTCCATCTGTAGGCACTAAGGCACTCCACTGGAAACACTGTGGAGAATTAGTCTACAAGCTAATTGAGCAAGTAGAGGTATGGTACACACAGCATCGTGCTTGACACAGAGCTGCTACTACATGTATGAAACTCAGGACTTACATGTTCATACAGAATGTTGTATATAGACACAAACCTGCAGTCATGAATGTTCACACAAGACCTACTGGCTCCTAAGTAACTGGTTCACTAAAGGCCCATACACACAAATCATTTCTGTCCCATCTCCAGCACCATACCTTTTAGATCCCCGCCTCTACCCACACACCAATTAAGAAAAAGAGCTCTGAGGATTTGCAAAGAAGCAGCAGAAAGGCAGAAACAGCTTAAACCAAGGTCAGAATCCCAGGCAGGATGTTTGTACCTTCTTGGTGTCCTAAAGTACTAAATACTTCCCCTGTAAGGTCCGAATCACCCTTCACGTAAGTTGGTTAGGTTGCCTTAAATCAAAACTATTACAGAGTCATTCAGATGTAAAAGCATCTTGTTTAAGAATGAAAATCTGTCCAGCAGGGCTCAGGGAACTCTAGTCACTCATCCATCTGTGTATACTAGCTCAACGCATCTCCTGCCTGAGGTAGTGGTCGCTTTTTGGAGAAAAGGAAGAAAGGAAGAAAAGGAAGAAAGAAAATAGAAAGCTGTCAAGGTTACAGTAAACTTGGATGGGGTACCAGGAGGATTAGTTAGTACATGTATAAAATTAATGTGCAGGGAAACCACAAGTACTCTGATCAAAAGGGAAATGCCTATAGACTTAAAAAAACCAAAGCCCAAAACAACCAAAGTTGAGTTCAAAAACAAAAAAACAAATCAGGGCTTCCCTGGTGGCACAGTGGTTGAGAGTCCGCCTGCCAATGCAGGGGACACGGGTTCGTGCCCCGGTCCGGGAAGATCCCACATGCCGCAGAGCGGCCAGGCCCGTGAGCCATGGCCACTGAGCCTGCGCGTCCGGAGCCTGTGCTCCGCAATGGGAGAGGCCACAACAGTGAGAGGCCCGCGTACCACAAACAAACAAACAAAAAACAAATCAAAAGTATCATTTTTTTCCAGCTATGATACTGCTTTTAACTGTCAAATAATTCAGTGTTTAAAGTTAGTTTCATTCTTTAAAAAGTTACTGAACCCAATACAAATTATCTTTTAAAACTGTCAATTACTTTGAATTACTTGGGCTGGTCCCAAATGAGAAAATACAGATCGGGTGACATATGGATCTTGCCTCAAAGCATCAACAATGCTAGAATGGAAAAGGTGGAAACATGGAAGGCGGTAGGGAGAAGACAGTAGGAAGGGCACGATTTTGAAACCAGATTCACCTGGGCTCCAATCCTACCTCAGTCAACAGGGAACTATGAGATTCTCAGCCAAGTTGTTTAATGGTTCTGAGCCTCAGCTTTCTGATCTATGATATGGACACAGTAATGCCTACTTTGTAGGTTGCTAAATGTAGGTTGCTATTATATATAAACAAGAAGCACAAAGCCTGGCCTGAGGTACTCAAAAAAAAAAAAAAAAAAGGTGATAGTTATCATCCATCATTCATTTGGTTAGGTCTTAAAAAAAAAATATGAGAAAATCCAAAGAACAAACACAGTCAACTCTTACATATAAGTGAGTAAAGATTTTCCTGTGGGAGCAACTATGACCACTGAATTAAGAAGGTTTCTAGATGAAAAGGGTCCACTTGAGACACGACAAATACTACTCAGCTCTGATCTCATCTTCAAGCCTTAACTTTTTCTAAAGGCTGGCAAGGATGTGAGAATGGTGAACTATATCCTTTTAAGGTAAACACAGGACAAAAAGCCAGGACTCTCCGATCTGTTTGCAACTCAGCTAAGAATTCTACAGCAGTGTCCAAGACTGTAAGAGTGGTGTAAGATGCTGGCAAGTTATAACTCCCCTGCATTATTGTTCCTCATCTCCCCTGTCTGTTTTTGGTTACACCTTAATATCCAAACTCTTAAAAGTCGGTAGGTACACATGTTCAGTGGCAGAAGGAAAGGTGAACCCGGGAGACTGAATTCCATTCTGCCAGATGGGGGTAGCAGATACTTAGGGGCAAGCAGATTGAGGACCAAAGACCCTTGCAAAGAAGCAAAATAGGTTCTGGGATTAATTGATTTTATTGAAGTAGACTTGATTTACAATGTTGTGTTAGTTTCAGGTGTACAGCAAAGCGATTCATTTATACATACATATATATATATATATATATCTATTTTTTCAGATTCTTTTCCTTTATAGGTTATTACAATATTGGGTATAGTTCCCTATGCTACACAGTAGGTCCTTGTTGGTTATCTATTTTATATATAGTAGTGTGTATATGTTAATCCCAAATTCCTAATTTATTCCTCCCCCGACCCCTTTCCCCTTTGGTAATCATAAGTTTGTTTTATGTCTGTGATTTAAAATGAGTTCCCAGACCATGATTTAATTCCATTCAGCAAAGATGTCTAAAGCAAGATATAAAGAGGCAGAACATGGTCCATTCCTTCTAAGACCGTAACATTCTAAAGGCTGGGGAAATTTAAATGATTAAGAGAAATCACATGGGACTCTTGTGAGTTTAAAGGCGGAAGTGATTATATCTGAATGGGGAGATGCACAAGGCTTGATGGAGGAAGAAAGCATCTGACGTAAGCCTTGAAGAGTGTTGTGGATTTGAAACATGGAGAGGACAGGCATACAGGCACCCCAAGTCAAGGATGGGCACAGGGAAAGGCAGAGACACAGTTCCATGTGCAGTGAGCAACTGGTCTGGTGGGTGGAAGCCCAGGAAGGCAGGGGTGCAGAGAAGGGCAAGCAGCTTGTCCGCACTCTGGTGACCAGAGGATGTGCAGGGGCTGCCAGTGCCACGGGAGCTCCTAAGCCCTCTCTTCCCTTCTGGTTTCAGACCCCCACAGGCATGTACCTGCGGAATGCCCCACCTGAACGCCTGACACTTCAAACCAAGCTTAACGTCCCCACCACACACGCAGCCGCCTCTATTCCTTGTCCTTAAAGCTACAACCAGGAGTCACAACTAGAAGCCCCTGATCTTCCCTGATTTACACCCCAACCCCAGACATCCTCTATAATCAGTTGATCACAAGATCCTGATGACCCTTCCCCCAAGTTTCTCTTGAATCCTCTCCATGGGCACCAGTACCTTCTCCCCTTATTTCAGGCTCTCTTGGTTAAACTTCTAAATTAGGAAGTTTGAACTCTTGCTTACTATTCATATGACCTCAGACAAGTGACTCAACCTTTCTGCCCATCAGTTTTCTCCTTTGTTAAATGGGAATTCCCCAGATGCCTATCATGAGCGCCTATCATGAATTACCTCATGAGTTCCCCTGAAGATTGATACACCACACACGGCACTGGAACAGTCGCTGGCCTCCAGTAAGGATCCAATGAATGGTAGCTGTTATCACTGTAGTATTGCTACTGTCGCGTGTTACTGCTGTTATCACACATTACTGCCTATTATCTTCATTACCTCAATGGACTTGTAATGAGTCTACCTGTCTCTACTATTTCCCCATTTCTAAATCAAAGGAGTCTTAAACTTCAAAAGCTTTCTAAAAAAATTAACTCTCGGGCTTCCCTGGTGGCGCAGTGGTTGAGAGTCTGCCTGCCGATGCAGGGGACACGGGTTCGTGCCCCGGTCCGGGAAGATCCCAAATGCCGTGAAGCGGCTGGGCCCGTGAGCCATGGCCGCTGGGCCTGCGTGTCTGGAGCCTGTGCTCCACAGTGGGAGAGGCCACAACAGTGAGAGGCCCACGTACCACAAAAAAAATAAAATAAAATAAAAAAAAATAACTCTCACACAGACCTCAACTTGTTAACACAGGGAAAGAAGAGCTACTCTGGTTGAAACGAATGTAAGGGAGCTTCCCAGGGCTGGCCTCCACTTTGTACCCGTCAGTGGTCCAGGAGGTACCCACTGGACCCCTAGGGCTCCTCTGAGCCCCCATCTCCCACACAGCCTGCACAGCGATCCTTCTGAATCACAAATCTGATGAGCGCATCCTTCTGATGAAAGGCCTTCTAGGGCCCTTCACTACTTAAACTCTCAAGTTCAAACTCTTACCCACCTTATTCAAAGTGACACCGGGCCTCTGGAGCACAAGGAGGGGAGATGGGAAGGTGGGCAGAGCTCAACGATGCTCTTAGCAAAACTTACTGCCATTTCGGGAAAAGTAAGCAAAGCTTGGAGCAGAGGCATTTGATACAGTGGCACTGGATCGTTACTTTCATTGGTGTTTTTACTCTTGGTGTTTTATCATTATTATTGGGATGAAAGACAATATATTTTGAGGCATATCTTAACAAAATGGAAAAACTCAGAAGATTGGTCGCTCTGTATATCTGTACCCCTGTTCACATGTACAGACACGTAGGTTGGTCCTGAATCACGAACACCGTCTTTAGAGACATCCTAAGGCTGCAGACGGGTCGTGCAGCCCGGAGGCAGGCCCCTGCCTGGCTGACGCACGTGGGTGTTCAGCCGTACTTTGGGGCAGTACCTGTGGCACGTGTTCCCCATCAGCTCTTTTTTCTGACCTCAGAAAGGAGTGTCCTATTCCTGCTCTTCTCTGACTCCACTGATCTCATATCCAGCGCTATCTGTGGATACGCACACTCTTTCAAGTCCCCAGCAATGTTCTGTGCCTCCAACTACATCGTCTGGAAATACTCTATCTCCTTTTCTTCCACGTGGGAGCTAAGATAAGGATGACTCACAATCCAGGTCGCCCCCTTTTATCAAGTAAAATACTAAAGTTCTCAGGTCAGATTAGATATGGAAAGGACCAGGTTCTAGAAGCCCCCAAACCATCATGAACACCTACAAATACCTTTTAGAATCTACACGAAAGAGGCGCGGAGAAAGAGGTGGTTGAACTCGATCCTATGAGCAGGCGCTTCACCAGGCAGGAAATTTAAGTGATTTTAGACTGAACAGAATGCCCCAAATTCCATGTGTGGAAAAAAAATGACTTCTCATCACACCAAATATTGACATTTGGCCCTACCCAGCATCCCAGATCCCTTCCCATGCCCTCAGAGAAGCTGTGCCCGGGGCCTCAGATCGGGTATCCCGGAGGGGACCGCTTCTGTCCCCACCCCCAGCCTGATGTCTCCTTCCAGGCAGAGGCAGCTGCACGGATGCCACACGTCAGGCCCCTCTCCATCTCCTTTACTCACTCTGCCTTGACTAGTAAGTCTGAGAAGATCTGACTTGCTTGCCTCAGCACCATTCTCCTCCTCATGCGGGAGGGCTCCCTCAGGGAGCAGGTGCAGCGTCCAGTGGTGGGGGCCTGCCCTGACCCAGCACTGCCTGTCCTCGTATCTAATTTTTTTTTTTTTTTTAGGCAGGTTAGAAAGTAATTTTGCTACATTTATTTATGCTCGTTCAGTCCCCCAAACATTTCCCACAATGTTATTGGATAAAAACTGCAGGAATATCACACAAATTATAAACTCAAGATGTGCAAATGTTTTTTTTTTTTTAAATTTATTTTTGGCTGCGTTGGGTCTTCGCCGCTGCACGCGGGCCCCCTCCAGTTGTGGCGAGCGGGGGCCACTCTCCGCCGCAGTGCGCGGGCCTCTCACCACGGTGCCCTCCTCCCCCCTGCTGCAGAGCACAGGCTCTATGCACACAGGCTTCAGTAGTTGTGGCACGCAGGCTCAGTAGTTGTGGCTCGCAGGCTCCAGAGCACAGGCTCAGTAGTTGTGGCGCACGGGCCTAGTTGCTCCACGGCACGTGGGATCCTCCCAGACCAGGGCTTAAATCCGTGTCCCCTGCACTGGCAGGCGGACTCCCACCCACTGCACCACCAGGGAAGCCAGGGAGTAGGCCCCTCCCCCTGCCTTTTTTGCTCTTACCATTAAACCATATCCTTCAACCTATTTAAAAACAAGAACAAAAAAGT